>NC_050574.1:441031659-441331659 GCF_011100635.1 Trichosurus vulpecula
TCTCCAGTTTCTAGTGCCTGATCCTCTCAGATCAACTTGTACGTACCTAGTTTTGCTTTTTGTTCCTGTTGTCTCCTTCACTTGGAAGTAAGTTCCTGAGTGCCAGCAGTAGTTTTGGGCTTTTTTGGTGCAAAGATGTGGGTTGACTGGGTGATTTAATCAAGCCAAGAGATTTCAGTGAAAATCAGTGACAGAGTTCAAAGTGCGATACATTGTCCAGTTGCTAATACCTATGGATTGTGTCAGGATTCCCGTGCCAAGGCCACCTCTCTCTTTTCACTCCACTTTTTCTTTCATTATAAAGAGACATCCTGTTTTCCAGAGGTAAGTTTCAGCAAGCAAGCTGTGCTCTGAGCTTGGCATAACAACAGTCCTTTGCACTCAGCCTCTGGAATAACTCAGTCATAGCAAAATCCCCAAATTATTTCACACCGGGACTAGCTGGTCCCTGAGCTCAGACAAGTACCTGCAGAAACCATGTTTCAGTCAGGAAACCCTGCTATGAATCAAACTTGTATAATTATAGCTGTTACCCCTCATTGTCAAGGCCACGAGTCTACTATGTATTGAGATTTGCTCACACTAATGCAGGTCTCCTTGGTATCATAGGAGACCCCAACACATGTCTTGTTTCCTACCTCCAACAGAATAAAGGTTTTTTTTTTGCTTATGAAAAAAAAAAGCTAAGTGCAATGTCATAAGGAGCCTCCAGGTGGCTACCAACCCAGTTCTCTTATCTTTTACATATTGAACTGGGAACGTTTATTAAAATGATTTTCAAAAATGTATGTTAAATGTAACTAAATACTAAAAAAAAATGCCATCTATATCTGTGTCCCTTTCTGAACTTCCTTCTGCTCTTACTGTGTACTTTTAATGTGTCCTTTGCATACTTTTTTTTATGCATCATTATCAGTACCCACCCTCTTCCCCCAACAATCCACTCCCTCCCAAATTAAAACTCTCCTTTGTAAATATAAATATAGAGAAGCAAAACAAATGCTCACATGAAAATATGCCTCATTTTGCAGTTCTAGTTCATTACTTCTTCAAAAAGTGGTGGGAAGTATCAGTCTGACCAAGGCATGATTTGTTATTACATTGACCAGAATTCTTCAGTTTTTCTAAGTTCCTTCCTTTTGCATTGTTTTTATTTTGAACCTAACAAATGCTAAATAAAATGAATATTTCCCTTTAAAAAGTGGAAAAGAAAAAAGATGGTAACATGAAACAGCAAATCTTTATTACTGACAGTTGGCTTTTCCTTTCAATCTTTGGCCTGTTTTTTAGCCAATACCAAATTGTTTAAATGATCACTGCATTCTAGTACTATTTGAGATCTGGTATTCACAGAGCCCCTTGAACCTTCCATAGGTTCAACATATAACTGCTGTCAGGCTGTTATCCCACAGTCATTTCCCTCTTCTGCCCTCTTCAAATCATTGCAGTTTGTGTGCTACTGGGTTCATTTGCTTCTTTATGTTGTCTACTTAATCAGTTCCAATGTCTGACTTCCATTTTTTAACCAGTACCAAATCCTTTGATGATCACTGCTTTGTGGTAGTCTGAGATCTAGTGCTGCTAGGCTCCCTTCTTCTGGTGTTTTTTTTTCATTATATCTCTTGAATTTTTTGACCTTTTGCTTATTTTTTTTCCTCCAAAGAATTTAGTTATTCTTCCTCCCATCCCTGCCCCCTCCACCCCTGCTCTATATAATACCTTTTTGGCAGTTTATTTGGTATGGTACTGAATAAGTGGGAAAACTAAGTAGTACAGTGGATAGAATGTCCCAAAGTCTGGAGTCAGGAGGACCTGAATTTAAATCTGACCTCAGGAACTTACTATGTGACCCTGGGTAAGTCATTTAGTTCTGTTTGCCTCAGTTTCCTCATTTGTAAAATGAGCTGGAGAAGGAAATGGCAAACCACTCCAGTATGTTTGTCAGAAAAACCTCAAACAGGTTCACAAAGAGTCAAACATGAATGAAACAACCGAACACGCAGTGAATAAGTAAATCAGTTTAGGGAATATTGCTATTTTTATTTGTAGCAAGATTCTGGACTTGCTTTATCAGTCTACATACTGATCAGATCGCCAGATCCTCAGAGCATGACTAGGAGTACTTCTGAGGGGTTGGGGTACTTTTCTAACCACATCTATTCAAGCTTCCATTCCAGAGTGTGCTCCTCCAATAGAACTGCCTTCCTCAACATCATGGATACTACTGATCTAGTCTAAGGGTTTAAGAAACCTAGTACTCTGTGTATTTTCTACTGTATGTTGTATATACAATCCTTCCCACTATCATTTTGACTTGTCTATAATGACACTTAAAGATATTTGGGTTCTAAAAAACACATTTGTTTCTTATACTCCTATTAATATGAAAATAATTTATCACCATATATCCCTTTTCAATACAGAAATATCAGTATTTTTCTATATTTCTATTTCAAAATATCTTCTTAGTTTTGACCTTTTCATCAGGTATGTTTGGAAATCTTCTATTCCATTACAATTCTTTTTCCCCTACAGGATTATATTTAGTTTTGCCAGATAGGTTAAATTTGATCAACCCTTATTTCTTCTGAAGTATACTATTACAAGCTCTCTCTCTTTTTTATTGTGGTAACTCCTAGTCTTGTGTGATCTTTATTGTGGCTACTTAGTACTTGAACTCTTTCTTTTTGGTTGCTTGTACTATATTCTTTTTAAATTGTCCTGAAAGCTCTGGATTTGGGCTATTATGTTCCTGGAAGTTTTCATTCTAGGAGTTTCTTTCCAAAGGTTAGACTGACTTTCTCAAGGTTCACTTTGCTCTCTGGCTCTAAGAATTCTGGGCAATTTTCATTTAAATTTTCTTGAAATATGGTGTCGAATTTTTTTATTATCGCAGTTTTAAAATTCTCTTATAATTCTTAGATAAGCTCCTTGATTTCTTTTCTAGGCCATTTGGTTTTTTTAATATTATATTTATCATACTTCCTTCTTTTTCCAATCTTTTGGTTTTATTTCAATATTTTATGTTGTCTTATTTAGTCATTATATGTCTAGATCATTCTAATTTTCAGAGTATTTCATTCTTGGATAAGATTTTCCAAGATCTGTTCTAAGGGGTAAACCTCTCAAGTTTCTGTATTCAAAAATCTCATTTCCTTTCTTTCCAGTACTACTAAAGTCCCTGTGGAAAGGACATATATATATATATATATATATATATATATATATATATATATATTTTTTTTTTTTTTTTTTCTCTCTCTCTCTCTCTCTAAGGCTTTACCTGATTTTGTTATAAGGTCACTATCCTCCATGGGGTTTGCCCCTTGGGATTCCTCAAACTAAGGTATTTCCTCATAGTATTCACAGTTTTCCTTGATTTGCTCATTTCATCAGTCTCAGCATCTGGGTTGGGGAGCCTGCAGTAGGAAACAGTCACAGAACATCTGTGTGTGCTCTGAATTGAGGAATAAGATTCCTCCATTATACATCATTAGACACTTCCAGAAGCAGGCTTGCCAATCTCCTCTCCTTCCTCCATGGGTTAGGATCAGGCAGAATTTATTGCATATGGTTCCAGGACTGGGCCCTCTGGTCAGTCTCCCACTATATACATCATGAGTAATTAATATTTTTCTGTAAAGAGTTGTTTAGTCATAATATTCCTATAGTTCTTATGTGTATTTTGGTAGGTAGAATCCCAAATATTTTATACCTTATATAATTTTTTGAATGGATTTTCTCTATCTCTTCTTAATGGGTTTTGTTGGCCAAACACTAAACTTTGCAACTAACAATTCTGAAAGATTTATGTGCGTCATAGGGTAGAGTTGGAAGAAAGGGTGAGAAAATAGCATCTCTCTTCTATTTCAGAAGATGAGGGGTTTGGACTAGATGGCTTGGTTTCTTTGAGATCTGCATTTATCTATCGGATGAGTGGGTTGGATCATGGATTTCTAGTGAGACAGAAAAAAGTCTACCTTTCTCCTGGGTTTCTGTGAAAGAAAGCAGAATTAGGGAGGTTGGGTGGGCTGTTCTAGGATACTGGGCAGTAGGGAAATAATATTCTGCACTTTGGATCTACCTGGATTCCTTGATTTCCTGAATCTTGGGGGTGCAGATGGGGAGATATTTTCATCCAGGAGAATCTCAAATTCCCAGTAAATCTGAGAATTGGTAAACCTACCGAGTATTCTTGATGCTCAAGAAATACTTTTAAAAATAGAGTCTATTTTATAAAGTAGTCTTCATACAATTTTAATTAAGGCCCAACCATCATCAAAATTACAAGACATGAAATTTATCTATGAAGGGTCAATCCACCTCTTTGTGTCTTTTCTCTTCCTCAGCAGAATTCTTTCTTACTCAGGTACCCAATTCTCATAAAACAGTGGAATTGTGAAAGGACCTAAAAATCATCGTCTTCCTCCTCTAGATGAAGAAACTGAAGTCCAGAGAGATATATTGATTTAACCAAGGCCTCAAAGTGAATTAATGGCAAAGCTGGTACTTTACCCTAAGTTTGGGAACTCAGTAATCTAATGCCCTTTGCACAATACCACATAGTAGTCTCTCCTGTCTTTTCCTCTCTCCCTATTAGGGCATATATTATTCAGTTTTTATCCTTGTGTTTGCAATAGCTAACAAAATGCCTTGCATGGCAAATATGTAATTAATTTTTGTTGAATTATTTTCAGAGACTTCATTCTCACTAAAGTATAAAAGGCTAATGAAATTTCAAAGTTGGAGACAATCATAACTCACAAACATCACTTAGAGTATTTTCTATTTTAACAGGTATCAGATCCTTTAACCAAAGAGCTGAAGCTCAGACTGAAGAAATTCAAGCAATAGTCAGCAGGTGAGGAAGGATTTGTGGTAATGTCAGAGTGTTTGAAACGACACCAAGGAACCATCAAGCTATCTCTTTCTCAAAGCTATTTAGATTTTAATTCCAGCACTATTAACAACGGTGATAATGTTTGAACTGATGGTCTTTATATTCTAAATTGGTGTGCTGGGGGCAGCTAGGTGGTGCAGTGAGTAGAGCACTGGCCCTGGATTCAGCAGGACCTGAGTTCAAATCCGCCCTCAGACACTTGACACGCTAGCTGTATGACCTTGGGCAAGTCACTAAAGCCCAATTGCCCTGCCTTCCCCCATCCAAAATAATAATACGAAAAGAGTTGTGTGCTCTATGTGCATGGTTTTGTTGGTCTTACTACACAACTTCTGAGAAGTTTCTTGTTTGCTACCATAGTCAAAATGCCCTAGACCTAGAGCAAGTACTTTTTGGGCTGTCTCTAAAAAGCTAAAGGCTAACTCCAGATGACCAATTTTTGTTTTGGTGACTCAGTACTTACTCATTACCTGGTTTAAGCTATATTGTCAGAAAATAGATTGGGAGGAAATATCTGTAATTTTTGGCAAAAGGTGATGATTTTCATTGCATTTTTAGTCATAAAGTTCAAAAAAGAACAGAGGGTCAATATAACCTCATGGTTTTGGTTAGGAATAGTCTATGCCATTTGAAGATCAAAGCAAACAATTCCTTTAGTCAAAATTTCACTGAATTCCAGCCACGTCTATTAAATAAATCTATGGACTTGAATAAAATATTAGAAATATAAGCATTGTACACTTGGAGCTTTTAGAAAGATGAAGAGACAAAAGGTGAGAACCTCAGGTAGGTCTCCATTGGTATGAATAATGAATCCTCCAAAGTGGTTGCATATATTCGAATTTGTACTTTTCAAAGGTATAATTATGTAAAATGTAGTAATTGGTTCCAAACCAATGGAAAAGTGAAGTACGAATTTAAATAATGTGACCACTTCAGGGAATTAATGATTCATACTAATAGGTTAGCTGTTTTTAGGATTAAATTTCTTTAAGAAATTAGCTGAAAGAGACCTTAAAAATTCTTAGGAGGCTTAGGAACTCTAAGATCTCTTTCAGATCTAAAATTCTGAAATTTCAAGCTGAAGTGTTTCAATAACAGTGATTTAAGGGCTGAATAGGCATTTTTGGATCATCCAGGTTCTTTCCTTTAACTCCCTCAGCTGCTTGGTAGCCATCTTTAGGATATTTTCCCCTTTGGTAGCACTTGAATCACAGTGGAACTGGCTCAGAACAGAAGTGGAAGCTGAAATTTACCTGGTTTCCCAAATTTTTTTAGACAGTGGTGAAAATATTTGGTGACAGAGAGAGGGGCACATTAAAATTAGCTTTGGAGCACATTTTATCTACAGAGCTTTCGATAGTTATCATTAGCATAAAGTAAATTAGAATATACCGTTGAGAAGTCAAGTTAAATAATTGTGCCAAAAAATTTAGGCAGAGAAACTCCATTTCATATGTGTGTTTTTTCATGCTTTATAAGCTCTTTCATTTTAAATAATATTTTCCAAGACAATCTTACTATCATTATTTTTATTAACTGAGAAATGTCAAGTTATGCAACATTAGAAAAAGTCTCTCTGGATCTCAATTTCCTCATTTACAAAAATGTCAACGTAGAAAAGCATGAGGCATTTGGGGGTCATGGTGTAAGGAGCCAACGATTGAAGAAGAGAATTCTCTTAAGGGAGAAATGAGAGATAAAAGTGGAAAATTAGGCTGAGATCAGATTGTGAAGGCATTGAGTATCACGCTGAGTAGTTTGGACTTAATCTTATAGGCAACAGCCACCAAATGTTCTTGAATGGGGGAATGACAAGATGACAACTGTGAAAATCCCAAGGAATCACAGAATTTTAGAATGGAAAGAGACTTCAAGGGTCCTCTAGTCCAACCTAAAAGGAGACCCTATGCCAATGCATCCAAGAACTGGTCAGTCAAAATGGTGGATGACTTGATCAACCAATCAAAATGGTTTGATTCTTTAAAACCTCCAGTAAAAGGGAAACTACCCACCTTCCATGGTAAACTATTCCACTTTTGGACAGATCTAATTGTTAGGAAGCACTTCCTAATATCAAGTCTAAATTTGCCTTCTCTTCATTGTTCCTTGTTCTGCCCTCTAGAGCCACATAACAGCCCTCTGAGTATTTGATCACAGTTATTATGTCCCTCCTGAGTCCTCACTTCTCTAAGTATCCCCAAAGATTCAAGGTCCTCAATAATCCTGGTTGCCCTTTTCTAGATACTCTCTTGGTTATCAATGGCCTCTCTGAACTATGATGTCCCAGATGACTGCATTAGATAAAGTCTGATGATGACAGAGATCAATAAAACTATAACTTCCCTGTTCCTGAAAGCTCTTTCATTGCAGCAGAAGATCAGATTAGATTTTTTTGTTTGATACATCAAACTATCAACTCAGATTAAGCTAGAAACTCATTAAAACCTACAGATTCCTTGCTGACAAATTGCTACTTAACGATACCTTTTCAACCTTGCACTTGTGAGGTTAATCTTTTGAACTCAAGTATAAGACTTTACATTTATTCGTACTGAATTTCATCTCATTAGATTTAGCTCAGTGCTTAAGGTTGTGAAGGTTTTTTTGATCTTGTGTCACTGTGTGTTAGTTATAACTCCAAATTTTGTGTCATCTGTAAATTTGATGAACACGGCATCTGTTCTTTATCCAGATAATAAATATGACAAATAGTACAGGGACAAGTATAGATCCCCGGGGCACTCTCTTATAGACTTCTTCCTGCATAGCTGTTATTAAACCATCGGTGAATATTTTTTGAGTCTGGTCATTCACTTGCATTACCACTTAGCCTACATTTCTCCAGATTTTCCACAAGAAAAGCATGAGGTACTTTATCAAATAAATTTGCTTAAATCTATACATGCTCCATAATGCTCACCTAATATACTCGTTTAGTAATCTTGTCAAAAAAAGAAATAAAGTTAGTCTGGAAAGTCTTGATCTTAATAAAACTACACTAGTTCTTTATAATCATGGCTACCTTTCCTAGAAGGTACCTAGGCTTCTTGTGAATGAAATGTTGAATTTTCCCATGAATATGTGTTAGAAAGACTGTCTGCTGGTGGTACACTGAATGGTTTGGAGAGGGGAGACATTGCTGTCTAAAGGATGGTTTGCTGCTGTAGTCCCAACGAGTAGAATATAATAGATTGTCTATTGGTTCAAAAGCTATTTTAGGCACAAGACTTGGGTTTTTTTTTTTCATTCTTAGTTGTGTAGGTTTTGTTCCTCAGTGATTTATAGATAACGGGTATTTAATAAATGATTGTTGAATGTTCAATGTGGAATTAGGTGTGTCATGTAGATACACATTGATAAAATGTTAGTATCACTATCATTTAGGTTAGAGATCCTATGGAGGAAGTCTTCAAGGAGTGTCGAACACTTCTTTTTCCAGTGCTCTTGTGCCAAAGAATACACCAATAGAGCTGTGCCTCACCCCAAATAATACTTTCTTCAGTGGTGAAGATGACAATCCATTCACACTTCTTCATCTTGAGCAACTCTTGTCCATGCTCTCCCATAAATCCTCCGAAGTGGATCTGCCAACATGCTCGGCATCCTGGATGCTAGTTGAGTGCTTGGTCATTAGCTATCCTTTCCTCTCACTTCATAACTGGTCCACGTCATTTTCTGGTTACACCCTTATTCTTCATGCCACTTCTGTGGAATTTTTCATGGTTAATAGGCTACAGCTAATTCACTTCTACCATGCCCCTTTCTGTCTCCTTTTGAGTGACCTATAAATTTAATTCTTGGGAGACTGGCATTCAGCCAATCAAACCGTCCACCCTTCTGATTGATCACTTGTGAGTCATAGACATACAACATCACTGGAAGAATGTTGACCTTAAAAAGATGGGCCTTTGTTTCAGGCAGAAATTTGAGCTCACTAAAGGCAATTTCCCAAAGCCAATCCAATCAGCTCTCTTCCTCTTATTTCATTTTGGACACAATTTATCTTCCATGTATGATATCTAGTGTATATATAAGAATAATAATAAAAAAAATCTCCCCTTTAAATATATTTCATGGTCACAAACATATAAAGTGACAGGCCATGTTCAAACAAGTTAGAAGGGTGGAATTCACCTTTACAGGAATGCTATTGCTTATCTTCTTAGTACAAAGTCATACAGCACAGTTGGTCTTAAAAAGACAAGTTTGGTTTTAGCATCAGCTTGTCAGTATTGATTAGACACATAACTGTCAAGCCTCAATTCTATTGATTCCTGCTTAAAAAGTCATTCTCCCTATTGCAGGTTTTTCTAGAAGTCAGTAGGAAAATCTGCCAATTACTTTGATGTTCTTCAGATAAAATATTGTTCCTTTTCTATGTGATGGACTTAAAACCATCAAGCTTAGAAGAAGGCACATGTTTCTTAGCACAATGGAATATTTAGATATATGTTAAAACTTGGATGGATGTGTGATTTCACTGAAATAGATACCTCCTTCAGCAGGGAAGATCAAAACCCCTCCAAGTAGATATGTACAGTCATGTGTTAAGTGGTCACTTAACGCTGTTTGCCTCAGTTTCCTCATCTCTGTGTTGGTAAGCAAAATGGCTTTTGTTTGCTTTGATTAATTCAGTGTATTTCATTGAGTCTTACTAAGTGCTAAGCCCCAGGCCCAAACCCCTGTTAGGTGTAAAACCTTAATGGGTGTGGATTGGCAACTAAAGTTGGGCCCAAGGTGGGGCTAACTCCAGGGATGGCCTAGTTTACATGTCTGGGAGAGCAGAGGCTTTTAGACCACGTGGGTTTAAGTCCGCCTCTTTGTGACGATTCTAGGTCACGTGGGTGAGTCGCATGTGTGACTCACCCCTGATGCTGAAAAAGATATAAAAACCAGAGGTTGGCTGTTTGTTTTTTTGGGAGCTCATTCCCTCAGCAGTGGTGGCTTGCGTGACTGGGACAGCCCTTGTTCTGAGCTCTGGGCTGAACCTAGATATTGGTAACTATGAATTGTATTGGGTCTGTCTGTTGATGTTTGTAATTTGTAATTTGCTCTGAAGTTCAGTGCGCTGGTCTCTTCCCCTGAACTAAGTGAATGATATTTGTATGCTGAATTAAAGTAAACTTGTCAACCCCTTTAACCTTGCTTTCCTTATTAAGGCAGATCAAAAGAACCTGTGCTGTTGGCAGCTTTCTGAGTGCTGGCTGTGGGTGGATCTTACACCCCCACAGAAGCTGCTAGCCAGATTGTTGAAACAATCTCTAAAATGAGCTAAAGAAGAAAATGACAAACCACTGCAGTATCTTTGCCAAGAAAACCCCAAATTGAGTCATGATGAGCTGGACATGATTGAAATGACTGAACAACAACAACAGGCAGGCCAGTGAGTGGTAGAGCTGGAATTAGATCTCAGGTTTTCATAAGCTTGGCCTAGCTTTCTTTCCCCTACATCATGCTGCTTCATCATGCAAGAAAAATGAGAAGTGGAAAAAAGAAAATCTTTTCCATTCACTCCTAACCCTTTAATAATTTTGTTCAATTAAAAATGAGTTAAAAAGCAAATAAAAAATGAACTTCCAAATAGTGCCACCAAGTTGCTTTGGCTTACAGGGGTTGAAAGCATACATTTAGCTTTTTTATCCTCTTGTCTGTTAGCTAACCAGCTTTCTAATAGCTGAAAGTTCTCCTACTCCCTTTAAAAACAAGTTCACAGCTACACCAGGAATTAAAAAAAAAATGACTTGCAGAGGGCAGCTAGGTGGCCATGCCAGGAGTCAGGCAGACTCATCTTCCTGAGTTCAAATTTGACCTCAGACAACTAGCTGTGTGAACCTGAGGAAATCACTTAAACCTGTTTGCCTCAGTTTCCTCATCTGTAAAATGAGCTGGAGAAGTAAATAGCAAATCACTCTAGTATCTCTGCAAGAAAACCCCAAATAGAGTCACCAAGGGTTGGACACGACTGAACAATAACAACCTCAAAGGTAAAATGATGATAATATTAGCACCTACCTCGCAGGATTGTTATGTCTGCTCTCAAAGCAACAAGGAAGGTTTTTCCTCTCCAAAAGCTCTAGTACCAACTCTGCCCTTCACAGATGCTCACAACATGATCCTTTTTTTTTTAGAAGATATATACTATTTACCATATCGAGGAAAAAGCTATTTATACCTATGCTTCTTAGAGTTTTAAATATAAACATATATTCTGTTTTGTCAAAAACTTTTTCTGCATCTATGGATATAATTGTGCAATTTTATTGTTTTTGTTATCGATATGATCTATTATGTTAATAGTTTTTCTAACTGTTGAATCAACACTATATTCCTGGTATAAAATCGACATGGTGTGCTGGTAAATGTTTAACAACTTGTTCTCCAAAAAAAATGTGGGTGTAATTCATTTTTCAACTTAATCTGAATTATTAACATTTTCTTCATCACTTTCTTAAGTCTAGACAATCAACAACAAAATCAAACCCTGATTTGTAGCTTTTGCACTTTTCCAAGGTGTAAATGCTCACACTAAAAATTTAACACTTGGTTCTCACTCAAGCTGGCTCTAACACACCCCCAGAGAGTATATTCTTTTTCCTTTATTTTTATATTTATATTACTTATTTTTGGTTACATTTTGAGCTCTGAGCTGTCTCTCTCCCTCCCTCCCAAACCTCACACTAGACAAGACATAGACAAATACATGGAACCACACAGTACGTAGCATCTTTCTTCATAAGCCCTTTGTAATTGATTTGAATATTTGTATTACAATTGCTTAGTCATTCATAGTTACTCTTTGAACAGTATTGCTGTTACTGTACACAATGTTCTCTTGGTTCTGCTCATTTCACTTTTCATTATTTCTTGTAAGTCTTCCCATGCTTTTCTAAAATCAATTTGTTCACTGTTCCTTACGTCACAGTAGTATTCCTTCACAATCATATAGCATGATTTATTCAGCTATTCTCCAATTGATGGGCATCCCCTGGATTTCCATTTCTTTGCCATCACAAAGAAAGTTGCTGTTAATATTTTAGAAATATAGGTTCTTTTCTTTTTTCTGTGATTACCTTGGGAAACAGACCAAATAATGATATTGCTGGGTCAAAGGGTATACACAGTTTTATAACTCTTTGAGTATAATTCCAGATTACTCCCCAAAACAGATGGATCAGTTCAGAGATCCACCAACAGTGTTTTAGTATCCCAATTTTTCTACATCCCCTCCAGCATTTGTCATTTCCCCCTTGTGTCATATGAGGCAATCTGATAGGTTTAAGACGGCATCTCAAAGTTGTTTAAATTTGCATTTCTCTAATCAATAATGATTAAGAGCATTTTTAAAAAATATGACTATATATGGCTTTGATTTCTTCTTCCAAAAACTGCCTGTTCGTATCCTTTTACCATTTATCAATTGGGGAATGACTCATATTCTTATAAATTTGCCTCAGTTCTCTGTATATTTGAGATTATGAAGCATTTATCTGAGAAACTGTCTCATTTTCTGCCTTCCTTCTAATTTTCATTACCTTGGTTTTATTTATTACCTTGGTTATATTTAAACCCTTTTAAATTTAGTATAATCAAAACTATGCATTTGTAATAGGAGGGCAGAGTTTATAATCTCAAAGAGGATCATAAACATGTCTGAAAGGTTCGGAACCGCCGGATATAAGAAACTCTCAAAGTAGAAGGCAGAAGAATCAAAACATATATTTAGGCTCCACAGTAACCAGCCCATGAACCAGCAACCCCATTTTGATATATTGATCAAAAGCTTCCAGGCCCAATAAGTACGCCTTGAAAGAGTAACCAGGAGGCTACAGAGAAGCATGATTGCATAAAGCAAAATCATGCTTCCCCCTCTATGGTAAAAAGATTACCCACTGGCCTGAAGTCTTTGTTCAGCTTCCTCCCGTAGGTCAGCTCTGCTACTGGCAGCTCCTGCTTCAGCTGTGGCTGTGGCTATAGCTATAGCAGCCTCTGGCTCCAACAGGAGCTGCTTTTAACCATCCGGCTTTTGCGGGGGTGTAAGGTACGCCGGGGAAAGCACAGGTTCTTTCAATCTGCTTAAGCAAGGTGAAGGGGTTGACCGGGAAAGCACAGGTTCTTTCCATTAGCTTAAGCAAGGGAAGCAAGGTGAAGGGGCCGACAAGCTTACTCCAGTCCAACATACAAACAGCATTCAGTTCAGGGGAAAAAGCCAAACTAGTCAAGGGCACTTGCTGACCAAGTGCCAAGGAGCCCATTTTTGGTTGCCAATACAGCATTTTATATTTTACAATGCTTTCTATGTCTCATTTATTCATAAATTCTTCTCCTATCCATAAATCTGATAGGTAATATGTTTCATACTCTTCTAGTTTATTTATCCTCTGTGTCGAGTGGCCATGTATCTTGTAATTGGTGTAAGATATTGGTCTATACCTAGTTTCTGCTGGATTGCTTTCTAATTTTACCAAAAATCTTTACCAAATATTGAGTTCTTATCCCCAAAGCTGAAATATTTATGTTTCTCAAACTCAAGGTTTACTATAATTATTTACTACCATGTATCGCATATTTATTCTATTCCACTGATCTACCTTTCTATCTCTTAGCTAGTACCAGATAGGCTTGATAATCACCATCTTATAATATGGCTTAAGATCTGGTACTGCTGATCTCTTTCACATTTTTTTCATTAATTTCTTTGATATCCTTGACATTTTTCTTTCAAGTGAATTTTGTTATTATCTTTTTCTAGCTCAATAAAATAATTTTTGGTAGTTTAGTTGGGATGACACTGAATATGTAAATTAGTTTAGGCAGAATTGTCATTTTTATTATATTGACTCTGCCCTCTCAGGAACAATTAACATTGCCCTAATTATTTAAATCTGACTTTATTTGTACTAAAAGTGTTTTTATAATTATGTTTATATAGTTCCTGGGATTGTCTTGGCAAGTACACTCCCAAGTATTTTATATTGTCTATGGTTATTTTAAATGAAATATCTCTTATTATCTCTTCTTGCAGGGCTTTGTTGGTGACATATGGAAATAATGATGATTTCTGTGGGTTTATTTTATATACTACTATTTGCTAAAACTATTAATTTTTAAACTAATTTTTAGTTAAAACTCTAAGATTTTCCAATTATACCATCATCTTGTCTGAAAATAGACATAGTTTTATTTCCTCATTGCTTGTTCTGATTCCTTCCATTTCTTTTTCTTCTCTTATCACTATTGCTAGCATTTCTAGTACAACGTTGAACAACACTGGTAATAATGGGCATCCTTGTTTCACTTACTGGGAAGGTTTCTAGCTTATCCCTATTACAGATTAATACTTGTTGGTGGCTTTAGATAGATGATTCTTATCATTTTAAGAAAAAAATCATTTACACCTATGCTTTTAAGTGTTTTTAAATAGAATTGAGTGTTGCATTTTGTTAAAAGCTTTTTCTGCATCTGTTGCTTTTGTTGTTGATATAATCAATTATGTTAATAGTTTTCCATATTTGAACCAGCCCTACATTTCTGGTATAAATCCCACTTGGTCACAATGTATAAGCTTTGTGATATATTGTTGTAGTCTCCTAGCTAGTATTTTATCTAGGATTTTTGTATCACTATTCTTTAGTGAATTCGTCTATAATTTTCTTTATTTTTCTCTTTCTGGATTAGGTATCAGCACCGTATTTGGTTTATTACATGAGTTTGGTAGAACTGCTTCTTTGCCTGTTTTTCCAAATAATTTATTTAATTTGGTATTATTTGTTCTTTATATGTTTGAAAGAATTCACTTGTAAATTCTTCTGGTCCTGATATTTTTTTTCTTAAGAAGTTCATTTATGAGCTGTTCAGCTGTTCAGCTCATTTTGCACTGATATTCATTGGACATTGTTCTCACAAGGACACTAAAAAGCTTGAGAGTGCCAGGCTTAGTTCAACTTTGACCTTAGACAACTTACTAGCTGTGTGAACCTGGGGAAATCACTTAACCCTGTTCACCTCAGTTTCCTCATCTGTAAAATAAACTGGAGAAGGAAATGGCAAACCACTCTGGTATCTTGCCACAAAAACCCCAAATGGCATCATGAAGAAATAGACATGACTGAAGCGACGGAACAACTTTTCCCTAACACAACAAGAATATGCAACAAGGATTGGTGGTCCTTAGTCCCCCTCCTCTCAATCTGGAAATGCACCTGGTCAGTGGGTAATCAGGGTGTGTGATTTCTTTGGTTTCAGGCACCTATCAAGTCTTAGAGGCACAGACTATACACAGCTGGGACTTTTTTTTAATGCCTCTTGACCAAGAAGCAGTGGCAGGGAATTGCTGAGAGAGGAAATTGTGTCAGGGAAGCAGGAGCTGAAGGGGAGTCATGTCAAGAAAACACAATGCTGAGAGGTCACTCTGCCTCAGCTTGGGAGTCAAACAAAGTGGTTGTCACTTGTCACTGCTGCATTTTGTCCTCTCCTTACTAGCTCACTGCTCACATCCCTGGTTTAGTCATGAAAGGAAGAGCCAAATGACTGATGCTGAAGAGACCAATTTTGAGGGCAGAGAATTAAAATCTTCAGCAAGGAGTCTTCCTTAATCAGTTTAGATTATAAAATCTGAGAGCAGTTCAGGATCATGTAGTCCATCAAGGATTTCTAAATACTCTGAATTTCACTTTCTATCAAGATAAAAATCCAGGTCAAGATGAAGAAGGCATTCTCATAGATGATCACACTCAATCCAGATCTCACATTCATTGACATAGGTGACAATCACAAAGTAGCTTGTATACACCAGAGTACTGTTGCTACAGTCATTCACCAATGTCTAATTTAAAAAGACATATAGGGCAGATCCTAAAATACAGGTTGGAGTGATTTATCTCAGTTTAAATACAATTGAGAGAAAAATTTGGGAAATATTTTCTCATTATGGAATTTTCAGTTGTGTCAATGTAATTTACAGTCACTATTCAACTAACTGGATGATCCGATGGACTTTTTCTTGTTTATTTTAAGAGAGAGATGATTCAGAAGAGGCTATAGAAAGGGCAAATGGAATGGAAATGGGTCGCAGAAGAAATCATGTGGATTATTACAGCACTAAGAGAGTATTCCCCCTCCCCCAATAGCTATCTACAATGGTAGATCTATTCCCCATAGTGGAGGTGGTGGTAGATGTAGTGATTCATACAATGATTAAGGATATGACAGCTATGAATATGATTACATAAAAGATCATGTTTCCCAGCTGATATTGATCACAGTGGGGAAATTTCCATCCTATAGTCCAAGACGCTATGAGGAATTAGATTTTTAAAATTCTTTTGGGATTTCTCCAACTTTTAAATCTCTCTACCTCTTAAAAAGAAACTTTAAAAAATCTTTTGTTTATTTAGAATTTAAATTTTATCAGTTGACATATTGCTGTTTTTACAACTTTCACGATAATGTGAAGGACTGTGATCATTGTGTTTTTGAGTAACTATATTAAACAAAATGAAATACATTTTATATTTTTTGTTTTTAGAAAAAGATTCTTATGTCATCAAATGAGGAAAGAAATGATCGATAGTTCTGAAAGGCTTGTTTTGTATGAATCATCACATACATACTGTAAGAAAAATTTTTATTTTGGGAAATTTTTTTTCTTTTGTTAATTGCCTATTTTTAAGAAAAATAGTAATGGATATAAAACTATTCAGTATAACCTGTAGAAAGTTGGAAACTACAGAAGAAAATTGATTTTTGATTATTTTTTGAAAAAGAAAACTGAACACTAAAAATTAGGCCTATCTCAAGTGCTGGTATAGGTTTTCACTTGACAAATGTGGTATCTGGGTGTGGATGTGGCAGGAAGCTGAGGTAGACATCAGGGTCAGTAAATAACTGGAGGGCCAAACAGAACATACAGGCAATGACAACTCTGTGGTTTTATTATAAGTCTGGAAAATTGACACAAACCTAGAAAATGTCCAATGTATGGATTGTGCTGTCTGATGAGGCTTTACAAATAGCTGAGGAAAAAAGGGAAGTGGAAAGTAAAAGAGAAAGGGAAAGATATACCCAAATGAATGCTGGATTCCAGAGAAGAGCAAGGAGAGAATGCAGAGAAATAGAAGAAAACAATAAAATGGGAAAGATAAAAGATCTCTTCAAGAAAATTAGAGATATCAAGGGAATGGTGTTTCATGCAAAAATGGGCATGATAAAAGACAAAAATGGTAGGGACTTAACAGAAGTAGGAGAGATTAAGAAGAGGTGGCAAGAATATACAGAAGAACTATACCAGAAAGATTTTAATATCACTGATAACCACCATGGTGTGGTTTACTGATCTGGAGCCAGACATTTTGGAGAGCGAAATCAAGTGGGCCTTAGGAAGTATTGCTAACAATAGGGCTAGTGGAAGTAATGGAATTCCAGCTGAGCTATTTAAAACCCTAAAAAACGATGCTGTTAAAGTGCTGCACTCAAGATGCCAGCAAATTTGGAAAACTCAACAGTGGCCACTGGAATGGAAAAGATCAGTTTATGTCTCAATCCTAAAGAGGGGCAATGCCAAGGAATGTTCAAATTACTGAGCAATTGCCCTCATTTCACACACCAGCAAGAGTATGCTTAAGATACTGTAAACTTGGCTTCATTAATATGTGAACTGAGAATTACCAGAAGAGCATGCTGGCTTTCAAAGAAGCAGAGACTAGGGACCAAATTGCTCATAATCGCTAGATTATGGAGAAAGCAAGGGAATTAAAAAAAGAAAATCTACTTCTGCTTCATTGACTATACTAAAGCCTTCGACTGTGTGATCACAACAAAATGTGTCAAATTCTTAAAGAGATGGGAGTACCAGATCATTTTACTTGTCTCCTGTGGAACTTATATGTGGGCCAAGAAATAACAGAATGAAACATGGAACAACTGATTGGTTTGAGATTGTAAAAGGAGTACGAGGAGGCCGTATATTGTCACCTTACTTATATAACTTATATGCAGAGTATGCCGAGTGCAATGCCAGGCTGTACAGATCAAAAGCTAGAATTGAGGTTGGCAGGAGAAATATAAAAAATCTCAGATATGCATACAATACCATTGTGATAGCAGAAAGTGAAGAAGAATGAAGAAACCTTTTGATGAGGGTGAAAGAAGAAAGTCTAAGAGTTAGCTTGTAGCTTAACATTAGATTAAAAAAAACTAAGATCATGGCAACTGGTCTTATCACTTCCTGGCAAATAGAAGGAGAAGAAATGGAAGCAGCGTCAGATTTTATAATCTTGGGCTCAAAGATCACTTCAGACAGCAATTGCAGCCATAAAATTAAAAGATACTTGCTCCTTGGAAGCAAAGCTATGCCAAATCTGGACAGCATACTAAAAAGCAGAAATATGACCTTGCCAATAAAGGTTTGTATAGTCAAAGCTATGGATTTTTTTTTCCAGTATTAATATATGGTTGTGCGAGTTGTAATATAAGGAAAGCTGAGCCCCACAGAATTGATGCTTTTGAATTATGGTGCTGGAGAAGGCCTTCAAGAATCCCTTGGATGTTCAAGGGGATCAAATCAGTCAATATTTAAAGAAATTAATTCAGACTGCTCATTGGAAGGACAAAATACCGAAGCTGAAACTTACATACTTTTGCCACATATTGAGAAGACTGGGCTCATTGGAAAAGACCCTGATGTTGGGAAAGATTGAAGGAAAAAGGAAAAGGGGAGGGAAGAGAATGAGACAGATAGATAGTGTCATAGAAGTAATGAACATGAGCTTAAATAGATTTCAGGAGATAACAGAATAGAAAGGCCTGGTATCCTAAAGTTCTCAGGGTCATGGAGAGTTGGACATGAATGAAAGACTGAACAGAAACATAGATCATGCACTTGAGTCTTGAATAAGCCTGGGGTCTAAGGCTCTGTTCCTTTTGGTGATGGGCTTTCCTTGTTCTCTAAGGTCCCTTCAGTTTCTAAAAGCCTATGGTCAGAGGGCTATGATCAATCTCCAGCATGGTACCTAAGAAATAATAAGTGTTGTGTTAAACTTATTCAGGTAGTTTCTCCTTCACTGAATGTTTACTAGTCAGCTTCTGCAAAGGATGGAGACAAAAAGCAAAGGAGGAGATGGAAGGTCTTAGACAGGGGTCCCCGCCACTATTCCTTCCCACTTGCTGAGCTCAAGGGACTCCAGCAGGCCATCAAATACATGTTCTCTGGGATAGTTCATCATTGCTGGCAGAAAATGAATAAAAAAGATGTGATGATCTATTAATTTGGTGAAAGGATTGCCAATTTCAATAAAGTTATAACGGATTAATAAAAATTCTATATATAGGAACTTTTTTGATCTTTTTGCAGAAAACAATCTCTTTAAAAATATATAACTGGGAAAAATGTTATAACACCAAGGAAATTTTTTAAAAATTACTATTTTTTATAACAAAAAATTCATTTACTCAACACTGAGAAATTCCATTAGTGCTCACATAAAGACAGCCCTAAGTGCAACAAACATTTATTGAACCCCTTTTGTATATATATTACATCAACAAATACCATTTGAAGAATATATAGAATAGGAGAGTATAGAAGACAACAACTTGTCTGTCAGAAACATTATTCCTTCCTTTTTACATGTATTGCTTTTCCAAACAGATCATGTTTATTAAATGCAGTACCATCAAAAAATCTGCTAATGATGGTCAGATTGAAAAAGGAGAATATATTTTACTCTCCCAAATTCTTTAGTTTAATTGCAGCTTAGAAATGTGATTGAAAATCTGATCTTTTTTGCCTCAAAATCTCTAAATATTGAAGTGCCTACTGGCACCAACATAACTTAGCCGTATCTCAAGAATGACAGTAACACAGCACACGAAATAAAACCAGGTCTTGAATATAAATCCTAAGGAAAAGGAAAAGATATTGCTGTATATTTTCCAGCAGAGGGCATCGTTATTTTAAAATAAATATTTTCTGCTTTTTATTTTTCTTACTAAAGTCTTAAGTGTGCATTCAAAGGTGATAGTTGGCCAAAGGGAGCCTCTCTTCTACTTCTTTTTTAATGAGTGTATGTTTTCAGGTGAAGAGCAAGGACTACCATAACTCTCTGGGTGGGTAGGAGGGAGAGGGGAGAGAGAGAGAGAGAGAGAGAGAGAGAGAGAGAGAGAGAGAGACAGACAGACAGAGAGAGAGACAGAGAGAGAGACAGAGAGACAGAGACAGAGAGAAAAAGAGAGAAAGAGAGTGCCGACATGCTACACTCTCCACCTGGGACCTTTGTGCTGAGCCACATGCATCCCTGGAAGATACCACGGGAACTCTGAGAAGGCCTCAGGGGCTGGTTTGAGCAGATCTACCCACATACATGCTTGGTGGTGGGGTGGGGGGTGGGGGGCAATTCAGGCTGAAACAGAAGAAATTAAAAATAGACATAATATAATTAAATACAACATAATTAAGGGAAAAGGGAGCTAGCAATTGAGGAATCAGGAAAGACTTTATATAGAAGACAGTGCTTATAAAGGAAGATAGTGAAATTGGACACAATTTCAGTACCTAGATGAGGATAGTAGAATAAACTGTTATATAAATCATTGAGTTAAAAGTGACCAAATCTCATTAAAATTAAAGGAATAGATTGCTTATTTTCATGTCTGATAATTATTGCTATGTCTGTAATTAGATGGGAAGACTTTGGAGTAAGAGAACAGTTCAGCAAAATCCAGTTTTATTCCATCCAGGTCTTTGACAAGGAAATGGTCAATGTCAGTGAAACCACACCTGGCCCAGACCTAATGGCCTGTAGTCTGGGTCTGCCCTCTGACCCCAGATATAAGCAGTCTTCTCCTTTTGGTAACTAGTCCATCCACTTCATTGCTTGGGCCTTCCTTACCCAAATGGTCAAGGGCAGATGTGCTGCCTGAGTTCTGCCAAATTAAGCCAAATTAAAACATAATTGGGAAAATATTTAACAAATAAAAATATAATAAAGCATCTATATGTTCCATTTTAAAACTAGGTCAGTGTGCAGCCTGTAAGAATCCTTGTGTACAGATTAGAGGCCCCATCTGAGTTTGATATCACCACTCTAAAAGTCTTAGAAGGCTCATACCCTCCCCAGATACATTCCTTACCATTCTCTGGGGCCCAGCACAGAGGCCAGAGGACAAAGCAGAGCAAAGCAGCCTGGTTCAGTGGAAAGAACGTACGCATCAAGATCACAAAATCTGAGTTCCATTCCAGCTTTCCCACTTACTGGTTGTGTGATCTTTGGCTATCCAAACATCCTTTTTGATATTAAGGTTCCTCATTTGCAAAATGAGGTGATAATGAGACTTATCCCAATCATTCTCCCCAAACTAACAACTTCACAATTCCAAAATGGAGTAATACAAAAAAGCATGGTTAGGGTCACAAAAATTGGTGTGAAAAACTTCTGGTTGGTTTAGTGGACTGCAAGTTCAATATCTGTCAAAAGTACAACAGAGCAGAACAAAAATTAACCCTAGGCCTCATTACTGTATAGGAGGCATAAAATCTAAAGTATTGTGCTCAGGTCGTATCACCTTTTAGAAAGCATATTGATTAACTGAATAGTGTTCAAGAGAAGTTAATCAAGGTGGTGGGGGTGGCCAGGCCATGTTGTATGAAGACTGATAGAAGGAACTGGGATGTTTAATTTGGGGAAGAACTGAGGGGGCAGGGGCAGGGAGACAAAGCATGGCAGCTATCTTTGAGCATGTGAAAGACTGTCTTGTGGAAGGGGAAAAAACTGAGCCTTATTTTTCTTGGCCTCAGAGGGCAGAATTCAGTGGAAGTTACAGAGGCAGGTTCAGGTTCAACCTAAGGAAACACTTCCTAACAATTACAGCTAACTAAAAGCGGAATGGGCTGTTGTGGGAGTTTCTCTCCACTCCAGGTCTTCATGCAAAGTCTGAATGGCCACTTATGTGGGATACTGTAGAGAAGATACTTGTTTAGGTATGGATTGCACCAGATGGCGCTTGAGTTTCCTTTGAATCCTAATATTGTGTGACTTAGTAACAGATAGGTTTGCAATATAACAAAGTTTTTAAAAAATCACCTTTATCATTCTTTAATATTGTCTGAACATCAAACTCAGGCCTTTAGAACCAAGAGTGAGACCAAAATCTTTGCTTCTGACTTTAGTTTAAATGAGAGAGGTCAAATCTTGGAAAGATGGAATATTTATATCTTAATTAAAAACAGCAGCTAAATTGAAGAACTCATCTATCAAATGATGTGAAAAAACACAACCTAGGGAATTTCAGGGCAAGGAAGAAAGGGATGATTAAAGCAGTTAGGGGATGTGAGCTCAGATTTGCCAGCCTCAGTGTAGAGAATTCTCTTTTGAGCTGCTTCTTTCCTGGGTGGTTACCACTGATCAAGGGGATTAGGGCAAAACTTGAAAGTCCCCTCACTTTCACCCACCATGTAAAAATCTCAAAAAATAACAATTTGGGGGCAGAAAAAGAAATTTTTGCAGTGGATACAGTATAGGACTTGGATTCAAGAGCATCAGGATTTGAATTCTTCTTACTCATTTCACCATCTGTGAAATGGGGGTGATAATATCTCTAGGCAGCTAGGTGGCACAGTGCATAGAGTGCTGGACCTGGAGTCAGAGAGGCTCATCTTCCTGAATTCAAATACAGCCTCAGATACATACTAGCTGTGTGAACCTGGGCAAGTCACTTAACTCTGTTTGCCTCAGTTTCCTCATCCGTAAAATGAGCCAGAGAAAGAAATGGCAAACTGCTCCAGTATCTTTGCCAAGAAAACACCAAATGGGGTCATGAGGAGTCAGAGATGACTGAAACAATGAACAACAATTATTTATAGCACCTACCTCCCAGGATTATTGTGAGACTCAAATGAGATTATGTATATAAAAATCAATTAATAATGCAAGCATTATTTTGCTCTTTTTACCAATGGAAAGTAAAATCTTTAGAAGTCTATTGCAGGGGCAGAGCCAAGATGGCAGCTGGAAAGCAGGGACTTGCATGAGCTCCCCCCAAGGTCCCTCCAAACACCTATAAAAATGGTTCTGAACAAATTCTAGAACTGCAGAACCCACAAAACAGTAAAGGGAAGCAGGGCTGCCGCCCATGACAGCCTGGATGGTAGTGGGGTGTTTCTACAATCCGGCTAGCAGCTTCTGTGGGGGTGTAAGATCCACCCACAGCCAGCACCCAGAAAGCTGCCAACAGCACAGATTCTTTTGATCTGCTTAACTAAGGAAAGCAAGGTGAAGGGGTTGACAAGCTTACTTTAATTCAGCTTACAAATATCATTGACTTAGTTCAGGGGAAAAAGCCAGCACCCTGAACTTCAGAAGAAAATACAAACAAATTACAAATATCAACAGACGGACCCAATACAATTCATAGTTACCAACATTCAGGTTCAGCCCGGGAGCTCAGAACAAGGGCTGGCCCAGAGTGACTTGCCACCACTGCCGTAAGGAGGAGCCCCAAGGAAGAGAGCGCCAACCCCTGGTTTTTATATCTTTTTCAGGGTCAGGGGTGAGTCACACATACGGCTCACCCACGTAACCTAGAGGCGGACTTAAACCCACGTGGTCTAAAAGCCTCTGCTTTCCCAGACATGTAAACTAGGCTCTCCCTGGAGTTAGCCCCACCTTGGGCCCCACCTTAGTTGCCAATCCATACCCACTAAGGTTTTACACCTAATAGGGGTTTGGGCCTGGGGCTTAGCACCTAGTAAGGATTACTCAAAGAAAACAAAAGCCATTTTGCTTACCAACACATGGGGTAAGGTCTACTGCATGGAACTAGGAGTGGAGCAGAGCCCAGCTTGAGCTGCGTCTGGACCAACCAGACCAGGCGCGGGGCTGAACGGGCCCTAGTGCCCTGAATCAGTGAGCTGCGGCAGTTACCAGACTTCTCAACCCACGAATACCAAAGACAACAGAGAAGGTTAGTGGGAAAAGCTGCTGGGACAGAGTGAAAGGAGTTCATGGTTCGGCCACCACCCCGGGAGCAGCGGAGGTGATGCAGCTCTGAGGCTGCTTACAGAGCTACAGCTGCAGTTGCTTCCAGCCCCAGGCCTACCTGGTGGGAGGAATTAAGTGACTGATCAGAGCAGGAGTGCAGAGCCAGCTTAGATCTGAGTCGGGTCTGGGTTGGCGGTTCTTGGGGAGGAGTAGCGCTGGTGTGGCAGAGCCTCCTGTGTAGAAATAGCTCTGAAAACAACAGCATAGCCCCTCAAGCTCAGGACAAGGTACTCTCTAAAAGCAGTTGTACCCCAACGAAAAACTCAAGGGTCAAGTAAGTTTGCTGGGAACATGGCCAGGCAGTGAAAATGGACTCAGATTTAGACTCAGATTTTGGAATCTTTCTTTGGTGAGAAAGAAGACCAAAACATACAACCAGAAGAAGTCAACAAAATCAAAGAGCCTACATCAAAAGCCTCCAAGAAAAATATGAACTGGTCTCAGGCCATGGAAGAGCTCAAAAAGGATTTGGAAAAGCAAGTTAGAGAAGTAGAGGAAAAATTGGGAAGAGAAATGACAGTGATGTGAGAAAACCATGAAAAACAAGTCAATGACTTGCTAAAGGAGACCCCCAAAAATGCTGAAGAAAATAACACCTTAAAAAATAGACTAACTCAAATGGCAAAAGAGCTCCAGAAAGCCAATGAGGAGAAGAATGCCTTGAAAGGCAGAATTACCCAAATGGAAAAGGAGGTCCAAAAGACCACTGAAGAAAATACTACCTTAAAAATTAGACTGGAGCAAGTGGAAGCTAGTGACTTTATGAGAAATCAAGATATTATAAAACAGAATGAAAGGAATGAAAAAGTGGAAGACAATGTGAAATATCTCATTGGAAAAACAACTGACCTGGAAAATAGATCCAGGAGAGATCATTTAAAAATTATTGGACTACCTGAAAGCCATGATCAAAAAAAGAGCCTAGATATCATCTTTCAAGGAGAACTGCCCTGATATTCTAGAGACAGAGGGTAAAATAGAAATTGAAAGAATCCACCCATTGCCTCCTGAAAAAGATCCCAAAAAGAAAACTCCTAGAAATATTGTTGCCAAATTCCAGAGCTCCCAGATCAAAGAGAAAATACTGCAAGTAGCCAGAAAAAAACAATTTGAGTATTGTGGAAACACAGTCAGGAAAATACAAGATCTAGCAGCTTCTACATTAAGGGATTGAAGGACTTGGAATATGATATTCCGGAGGTCAGTGGGAGCTAGAATTAAAACAAGAATCACCTACCCAGCAAAACTGAGTATCATGCTCCCAGGCAAAATATGGACTTTCAATAAAAGAGAGGACTTTCAAGCTTTCTCAGTGAAAAGACCAGAGCTGAATAGAAAATTTGACTTTCAAACACAAGAATCAAGAGAAGCATGAAAAGGTAAACAAGAAAGAGAAATCATAAGAGACTTACTAAAGTTGAACTGTTTTGTTTACTTTCCTACATGGAAAAATGATGTGTATAATTCATAAGACCTCAGTATTAGGGTAGCTGAAGGGAATATACATATATATGTATATATATATTTCTATATCTATATCTATATATACATATAGACAGAGGGCACAGGGTGAGTTGAATATGAAGGGATGGTATCTAAAAAAATAAAATTAAATTAAGGGATGAGAGAGGAATATATTGAGAGAGGGAGAAAGGGAGGGATAGAATAGGGTAAATTATATCGCATAAAAGTGGCAAGAAAAAGCAGTTCTGTAGGAAGGGAAGAGGGGGCAGAGGAGGGGGAATGAGTGAATTTTGCTCTCATCAGATTTGACCTTAGGAGGGAATAACATACACACTCAATTGGATATCTTACCCCGCAGGAAAGAAGGAGGAAGGAGATAAAAAAGGGGGGACAATAGAAGGGAGGGCACATAGAGGGAGGAGGTAATCAAAAACAAACACTTTCGAAAAGGGACAGGGTCAAGGCAGAAAACTGAATAAAGGGGGATAGGATAGGAAGGAGCAAATTATAGTTAGTCTTTCACAACATGAGTATTGTACGCATGTGGCCTATGTTGAATTGCTTGCCTTCTTAGAGAGGGTGGGTAGGGAGGGAAGAGGGGAGAGAATTTGGAACTCAAAGTTTTAAAAGCAGATGCTAAAAAAGTTTTTGCATGCAACTAGGAAATAAGATAAACAGGCAATGGGGCATAGAAATTTATCTCACTCTACAAGAAAGTAAAGGAAAAGAGGATGGGGCGGGGGGAGTGGGGTGACAGAAGGGAGGGCTAACTGGAGAATGGGGCAACCAGAATATATGCCATCTTGGAGTGGCGGGGGGGAGTTAGAAATGGGGAGAAAATTTGTAATTCAAACTCTTGTAAAAGTCAATGCTGAAAACTAAAAATATTTTTAAAAATCAAATAAATAAATTTAAAAAATAAAAAAGGCAAAAAAAGAAGTCTATTGCATATAAAAGAACTTCTGGACAGGCTTATTTTTATTGCAATTTCATTTATCAGATGCTTTTAAACTCAGCTAATTTTTCTTTTTATTGAATATTCAATTAGTTATAGGAGGTAAATATACTGGAATGAATAAAGAATGAATGACCCACTTAATTATTTACTATGAGCTGAATTCTGAAGATACTTATAAAAGAGTGGAAATCCCTACCCTCAAGGAACTTATATTCTAATAATGTTGTCATCAGAGTTCTCATTAAATGCACTCAATTATACCTTCCCACTAACATTCTAAAGGGAACCTGAGGCTGCCTGAATCTATAATCTTTGCTGCTAACCAGCTCTGACTGTCCTCATTCCAGTTCCTCTATGGCAGTAATTCTCCAATCCACCTTTCAATTTCTGACTCACCTCATCCTTGCCGACTCTGCATAATACCTTCTTGCTGCTACTTATCCCCATGCCCTCATGCGTATTTACTCCACTCTGTTCAAAAGTAATCACTAGCAATTGCATGTTAAGGCTTGCAAAGCACTTTACAAATATCTTACTTGACCCTCACAATAAATCTGGAAGGGGGGGTACTATTATTAATATCACTTTACAAATGATGAAACAGAGGCAAATAGAAATTAAGTGCCTTGCCCAGGGTCATAGAGCTAGTTAAGAGTCTGAGGCTAGATTTGAACGAGGTTCTTGCCGCTAGTTCCAGTGCTCTGTCTGCTGAGCCACCCAGATGCCTCTTCACTTTATTCTTTATCTTCTCAGGAATGATGCTTTACTGTTAAGATCCCTCATCACACTTGATCTCTCCTACCAATGTTCTCTTCCACCTCTTAGAGCATTAGGTACAATCTGATTTTGCTTTGAGGACTCTAGATTGCCCTGTCTAAAGTTGGCCACTCTTCCCCTGAGAAAACTTGTCTTTCAGAGCCTCGAGGTGAAAATGGCATATTCTTTCCTCAATATTGTCACTTCCAGATCTCTTCTATGTCCCTATCTGTTCTTTGCCTCCATCACAACTTTTTGTTTCACTATTCTCCTTGTTATCACAATCTATCAGCCTGGTTTCAGTAGCAGAAAGGAAAAAGGGGAAAGCAGAAAGAAGAGTGAGGAGGGAAGTCAGAAACAAGTGACTGAGAACACAAGAGAGAGGCTGAAAGACCAAAAGTTCAAGAGAAGAAACCCAAGTAAGAAACCCAATTTACAAGGAAATAAAGCGACAAAGAGAGTCATAAAGACAGGAAGAAAAATCAGTAAAATATTCAAGAAAAACCAAATAGAAGTGAAGTATAGATAGTAATAGGAAGGAAAATGAATCAAAATTACCCTACATAAAAAAGAGAATCTTAGGGACTCTTTAGAAATTGTGGAACAACAGAATAGCAATACATAAACAGACTAATAAATCAATCAATTAAAAACAAGAACAAAGCAATCCCATAATGGTCTAAAAGAGCAATAAACACTTTAAAAGAAGAAATTAGGAACAAAATTAGACCCAGAAACAGATCTCTCAATGCAAAATGTAAAGGTCACAAAAAGAAAAATTAGAAAAAGCAATACACAATAAAGAATCTCTTCATAAAAGTTGTGGTTGTGGTTTGTCCTTCATTCTTGCAGAGGACCGTGACGTTAGGAAGATGTTGCCATGACTTGCAAGTGAACTGGATTTAAGTGGGGAATGGCTGTGCCAAATCACTATTCTCACTTTCTTTCCCAGAGCCATTTGGATCTTTTCTGGGTCTCAGTTTGACTGAGGCAGCATTCATTCAGTGATTAAGGTTAGAAAAGAAATGAGGCAAAGAATAGCCTCTTTTCCTGGTCAAAAAAAATTAAAGTTAAAAAAAAAAAGCAATGGGGGAGGGGAAGACCCTCAGGGTTTCTGGCCAAAACAGAAATAGTTGGTATTTACATTCACCTTGAACCTTCAAGGCCTAAACAATGAATAGGTGGGTCACAAAAATAGAGGCTCTGAGAAAGAGAATAATAGATTTGAAACAAAAAATATTGAAGTGAAGAAAAATTTGGCAGAACAGAAGTAAAAGGTAATGACGTCAAAATATATGAATTCTATGCAATTAAAAAGACTGATCTTGATAAAAGAAAAAGTAAGGATAATTTTTCTGAAACTTTTGCTTTGCTGAAAGCAAGCACCCCATAATTTTTCTGGTTAGATCTTCACTATAGTACACTGACATTAATCATTTAATCAGAATCTTAGCAAAAGTACTACCACAATTTATCCAAAAAAGCTGTTAATATGACCAAGTAGGATTTATAATAGGAATACAAAGATGTTTCAACATTAGGGCAAGAATTAACAGAATCTTGCCCCTATTTAAATGAAATCACACCTTTTGGCCCAAAGTCCAATGACCCCTAAATTTCTTTGGGAGTACCATTGCCTGACCCCTTGAATTTTACCCATGGACCATCTAGAAGGATTAAATGGGCAAAATGTTTCCCACCATCTTTCTTCCCTAATCTCTCCCTCCATTGCTAAGTCTTCTTTGGCTCTCAGGCAGATGAGTGGCCCAAAACATGCAGGAGGAAAGGTAAGCAAACATAGGATTTAAATTTTTTTTAAATTTTATTTTTAATTTATGGAATGAAACAAGCATTTTCATAACACAGTACAATAAAAAGATATAAAGCAAACATAGGATTAAAGGAACCAATGGTAAGCACTGCTTCCTAAAGTAAGTCAACTCATTTAGCAAAGATACAGGCTAAAAATCAAAGATGGTCTTTAAGAAATCTGCTACTGTTGCTTAACAAAGCCACTTGCCTGAGGGTGACTGGCCAAATGAAAATACCAGGTGATAAAAGATTTAGTACAGTTCTGAATAGTGCCAGGAATGAAGTAGGCCCCTTAATCAAGGAAAATGACAAGAGAAGGGGCCATAAGGAGAAAGTCTGTCCACAGTATAATTCTGTTTAATCAAGGGAATATCTGGTTGCCAATTATGTAAACACTTGCCTGCATTAGCCAGGTTCTGCCACTGTTCTGCCCCAACAGGCCAGTTGTCAAGCCTCCAGGATCCTGACCAACTCAGTAAGACCCAAAGCAATAGCCTACTGGGAAGATTCTCTAGGTAGGGTACCTATCCTTTAGGGAATTACTAGGATAGAGACCATCTTGGAGGACGCCCAGCAGGGGAAGGTAAGCCCAACATGGATAGAGCTATTCACAAACCAAGCTTGAAAGGTCCTCATACTCTCAAGAAGGTATCCTGTGGTCAGAGCTGACAGTGGCAGAGAAAAGGGCTCCAGAAATGCCATCCTCATGGAGGTGAGTGAGTTTTTCATGGAAGTTTCTGGCACAACCAGGTCTAGGCTTAGCACATTCTTGGGTCTTATCCACCCTGTTGAAGTCTTTCTGCCATGAGAGTGTAGATCTCAGCAACAACCCCAGAGATACAGCACTGTTGGATTTTAATAGGGTAGGATATGTTGGGTAAATCCAGGGTCTTCTAATGAATAATTCCTATTGTAATGACCTAGACTGGTAAAACATTAGCTTGAATTAGGATCAACCCCTTCAAACCTAATAAATCCATACCTACTGTACATTCAGGATGATTTATAACTCTATTAGGGTCACAAACTACTGGTGATCCACATTTGTCAGACAGTATTTTTTGTCTGCCATGTAACACCACCTCCGCCCGCAAAAAAACACTTCCCACATTCACAAGGATTCTATGTCTAATGTGAGTGGAGTAGCAGAGATGATGGTTACCTGAAGACCTCTAAAGTTCAGCATCCTGACTTACACTCAACAAGCAGTTCCCCTTTTGGTCCAATGACAAGACTTGAATGGGTTTGTTTGGGGAACTTAGCCCCACCAACGACACTCTTTAAATTCCATAAGGTCGGGGTCTGAAGAGTTTTTGAGGAAGAGGCATCAATGGAACTGAGGGTACCATTGCCTCTTCCTTCTTCTCTTTGATATTTCCTAAGCCTCTCAGGGGCATGGTTGTCAATCCCACAGGGTTATCAATCCCACAAACATAACCAAATCCATAAGGCCTGTCTAGACAAGGCTTCCTCATCCACTTAGAGCAGGCCACTTGAGAGGGCAGTAGTACTCAAGTCTGCTTAACATGAAAAAGGCCTTTGGGAGATCCAATCTATGTTCAAAATGCCAAAGCATATATGCCCAACCCTAAAAAACAACAAATAGGGTAAGACCCAAAGCAAGCCTGCTTTCAAACAAGAGGAACACCTTCTAATGAGTTTCTCTAAAGGTCTCTGAAGTAGGCTGGTAGTAAGGGGAAAGGGAAGAGGGGAGGTCTTGTTCAACTGATCAGTATTAGAGAGCCAATCAATAAGCCCTAGCTCTTTTTACATAATAAGAGTCCTTCTGAATCTGTTTCCAGATTAAAACAGGATGGGCATGACAGCGATCCTTAGATGTCCAAGCCTGCCTGATTCTCATCTGAAACTACCAGAACAGAGAAACGTATCACCTAGGTTGATAGTATAAGGCATCAAAACAACCTTATTATAACTGGTCCTTCCTTGGTTAATTTTTTTTTAATTTTAAAATTTATTTTATTTTAAAATAAATTTTTATTGATATTTTGTTTCTTATATCACTATAGTATCCCAAGTATCCCTTCTCTTCTCCTTGGAGTTATCCATTCTATATGACAAATAGCATTTTTAGAGAGAAAAAAAAGCCAGCACAACTAATCAATACATTAAAAAAAGTCCAAAAGCATATGCATTGTGTAACACCTGTGGACTTATCACCACCATAAAGGGATATGTTAGGGGTGTCTTCTCATATCTCTTCATTTGATTCCCACTTAATCTTTTTAACTTTGTTACATTTACTTTTGATTTTTGATGTCATTCTTTCTATTTACATTACTGTAGTTACTGTATACATTGTTTTCTTGGATTACTTTGCTCTGCATCAATTCATGTGTTCATTATACACATTTCTTAGAACATAGAAATATTCCATTACATTAATATGCCACATTTGTTTAGCCATTCCCCAATTAATGGGCAGCTACTTTGTTTACAAATCTTAGCTATCACAAAAAGTGCTGCTATAAATATTTTTCAATATTTTTTAATCAACAGGGTTTCTGGATCAAGATGCAAACTCAGAATAAGATAGGATGAACACAGCTACAAGGAAAGAATCAAAAAAAGTGCAAATTGGTCACAAGCCTAACAAGAATTCCTGGAAGAGGTAAAGAAAAGCGATAAGAGGAGTAGAAGAAAAATCAGGAAAAGAAATGAGAGTGATGAAAAAAGACATTATGAAAATTGTTAAAAAAAAACAGCTTGGTTAAAGTGGCACAAAAAATATTGAAAAAAATTAACATCTTAAAAAACAGAATTGACCTAATGGAAGCACAGAAATTGACTGAAGAAAAGAACTCTGTAAAAAGTAGCATTGACCAAATTGACCAAAAGCTCACTGAAGAAAATAATTCCTTAAAAATTAGAGTTGGCAATCAGAAGCTAATGACTCCATGAGACATCAAGAAACAATAAAACAAAGTCAAAAGAATGAAGAAAAAAAATAAAAGAAAATGTGAAATATTGTGAAAAACAACTGACTAATAAAACAGATTGAGAAGTAGTTTTGGACTACCTAAAAACCATGATGATATAAAAACAGCCTAGACATCATATTTCAAGAAATTATAAAGAAAAACTGCCTTGGTATCTTAGAACCAGAGGGTAAGATAGAAATTGAAAGAATCAATTAGTCATCTCCTAAAAAAAATCTCCAAATAGAAATTCCCAGAAATATTATAGTCAAATTCCAGAGACCAAGGAGAAAATATTGTAAGCAGCCAGTAAGAAATCATTCAAATATTGTGGAGCCACAGTCAGCTTTAGCAGCTTCCATGTAAAAGGAACAAAAGGCCTGGAACATGCTATTGCAAAGAGCTAAGGAGTTAAGTTTACAACCAAAAATCACCTACCCAGCAAAACTGAGTATAATCCCTCAAGGGAAAAAATAAATATTTAATGAAAGAGACTTTCAAGCACTCCTGATGAAAAGGCCAGAGCTGACTAGAAATTTAATATTCAAACACAGACTCAGGAGAAGCATTAAAAGGTAAACATGAAAGAGAAATCATTAGGGACTTAGTAAGGTCAAATTGTTTACATTCCTATATGGGATATATATAACTCCTAAAACCTTTGTCACTATTAGGGCAGTTAGAAGGAATTTACATAGACAGAGGACACAGGAATGAGCTGATTATACTGGTGTGATCTAAAAAATATGGAAGGAGTGAGAAAGAGGGATGCACTGGGAGAAGGGGGAAGGGAGAGGAAGAATGGGGAAAATTAACAAGGAAGAACTTTTACAGTGGAGTGTTGAGGGTGGGCAACATTTGCACCTCATTCTCATTAGAGTTGGTTCAAAGAGGGAAGACTATAGAGAAATATTCAGTTGGGTACTATCATACCCAGCAGGGAGGGAAGAGGGAAAGAAGATAAGACAAAGGTGGAGGTGTGTGTATGTGACAAAAGGAAAGTCAGATTAAGGATGGCAGTGGCCAAAAGCAAAATAGACTTTTGGGGAGGGATGTGGTAAAAAAGAAAGAGAAAAGGATAAACAAGAGAAAATAGGATAAAAGGAAATAGTAATCATAACTGTGAATGTGAATGGGATGAACTCAACTCATAAAATGGAAGTGGATGGCAGAATGGATTAGAAATCAGAATACAATACAAGAAATCAGAATACAAGAAATCAGAATACGATACAAGAAATCCACTTGAAACAGAAAGACACATACAGAATTAAATTAAGGGGCTACAGCAGAATCTATTATGCTTCAGTTGAGGTAAAAAGAAAAGCAGGGGTAGCAATCGCGAACTTGGAGAAAACAAAATAAAAAATAGATATAACTAAAATAGATAAGCAAGAAAACTACATTTTGCAAAAGGTACCATTGTGTAACACCAATGTTGTTAGCAGCTGCTGTGGGGGCATAAGTCCATAACAATGGCATACAGGAGGGCTACTAGCAAAGGTTCTGTGATCTGCTTTTCTAAGGAAGGCAACTTTAAGGGGTTTACAATCTCACTTTAATTAAACATATGTGTACACACATACACATACACACATATCATTCACTTAGTTCAGGGGGAAAAGTCAGCACCCTGAATTTCAGAAAAAACACAAGCAGAAATTATATAAACAGAGCAAATAACACAAATCAACAGATAGGCATCTAGCTGTCTGACCAAGACATCACATACATAGTTACCAGAGAGAGAAGTACCAACATCTGGGTTTTTCAAAGCCGGGGGGCTCCTTAACGGCTACCCAGAGTCTCGTCTGGCCAAATCACATAAACACTCAGAATGAGTGAGCCCTAAAGCAAAATACTAACCTCAGAACATATATGCCCTGTTTAGGGCCCTGGGGCTTATTGCCTACTTAGGAAAAGGGTATAGGCCTGAGGCTTAGCATCTACTTAGTAAAAGAGTGTGAGAAAGGTCTTTAATCAGGACTAGTACCACAGCACATATATTGTTTCCAATCAATGACTCTTGATTCAGACAAAGGAAAGACTCAAAGGCACTTAATTGCCTTAGTGCTGAGAAGCACTTCAAAACAAAAGACAACAAAAAGTGTCACCCTGCTTGCCGTTACACATAGACAACAAATAGTAATACTAAACATGTATTCATCAAATGGTAGAATATCTAAATTCTTAAACAAAACCAATGCAGCCAAAATCAAAAGGAAAGTAGGAAACTGAGGAAACAATTTTTAAACCACGTTTCTCTGATAAAGGCCTCATTTCTCAAGTACGTAGGGAATTGAGTCAAATTTATAAAAAGAAGAGCCATTCCCCAATCGATAAATGGTCAAAGGATATGAACAGGCAGTTTTCAGAAGAAGAAATCAAAGCTTTCTACAATCATGAAAAAATGTAGTATTAGAGAAATGTAAATTAAAACAACTCTAAGGTATCACTGCACACCTATCAGATTGGCTAACAGTACAGAAAAGGAAAATGGCATGCTGGAGGGGATGTGGAAAAAATATGTACACTAATGCATTGTTGGTGGAGTTGAACTGATCCAACTATTCTGGAAAACAATCTGGAATTATACCCAAAGGGCTATAAAACTTGACCAGCAATACCACTACTAGGTTGGAATCCCAAAGAGATCAAAGAAAAATGAAAACACACACACACACACACACACACAAATATTTACAGCAGCTTTTTTGTGGTAGCAAAGAATTGAAAATTGAAGGGATGCTCATCAATTGGAGAATGGTTGAACAAGTTGTGGTATATGATTGTGATGGAGTACTGTTGTGCTATAAGAAATGATGAGTAGGATGCTTTCAGAAAAACCCAGGAACACTTATATGAATTCATGTAAAGTGAAGAGAGCAGAACCAGAAGAACATTGCACACAGCAACAGCAACACTGAAAGCATGATCAACTGTCAAAGATTTAGCTACTCTGACCAATTCAATTATCCAGGACAGCTCTGAAGGACTCATAATGAAAAATGCAATCTACATTCAGAGAGACAACTTATGAACTCTGAATGCAAATTGAAATATAATTTTTTAACTTTTTCTTGCTTTTTTCTGATGAATAAATATATTTTATATGACTTCATATGTATAATTATATCATGTTACTTGCTTTCTCAAATGGGTTGGGGAGGGGTGGAGGAAGGTAGAGAATTTGGAACTCAAAATATAAAAAATAATAAATTAAAAATTCAATGAAATTAAATGTAAATTCCTACACTTCGTTTAAAAAATAAACTGTACTAAGCATAGGGTAGGAAAGTCCTGCCTTGACAATAGTTGATACGAAAAAGATTCTGGGGATTTTAGTGAACAGAAAATTCAATATGAGTCAGAGATATACCCAATTGGGCCAAAAAGGCTCTTGCCATATTTGGATGCATTAGTAGAAAGAGAACATTCAGATTGCTCAGAACACATATGGAGTGTTGTGCTCAGGGCTAGTGCCTAATTTTGGGATGGGCATTGGTAAATGAGAGTGCATCCAGGGAAGGTCATCCAAGAACAGTGAGGATTCTGAAAACCAGGCCATATTAGGATGGGTTGAAGTAATTGGGTATGTTTAGGCTGGAGGAAAGATTCAAGAGACACGCTAACTCTCTTTAAGTAATTGAAAGGCTGCCACGTGCAACAAGAACTGCATTTATTGTTGAGTCTTGGTGGGTAAAACTGAGAGTAACGAGCAGAAGTTGTTAAGCAGCTTTCATTCAAAGTAAGGAAAACTTCCTAACGATTGAAGCTGTCCAAAAGTGTAATGCCTCAGAAAGCATTTCCCTGGAAGCCTTCATATGCAATCTGGACGGTCATTTGTTGGGAAGGTTGTAGAAGGTATTCCTGTTTAGACTTGAGTTAGTATTAATTCTTGGATGTTTTTAAAATGATAACATTTCAGAGTCTCTTCTTTCCTCCTTTGCTGCTTTACTGCTTATGGCAAGATAATATTAAAGAATAAACGTAGTTACTACCTTCACATAGCTTACAGCCCAATAGTAGTTTTTACATTGTTAGGTTAGTGGATCTCCCAAGTATTAGTGCTTCCTCTACCAAAACGGATCCCAGGCCTTCCATACCTCTTCACCCTCATCTTGTCCACATTTCCCCATAAATGCTTCAGGGGATTCATCCAATGCATTCTGGTTGCCCTTGTGTTCATTCTCATGACATGACTGGCCTCATATTACAGGTGCTTGAAATTAATACGTTATTAAAGAAATCAAACTAGATACAGATTGCCTGACCAAATCAGGACCATGGCAGAACCCTAGATGGTATTTTGAAAATACATTTTAGGCGCCATACAAAGATGACACTACTGATCTTTCATCAGTGAAATATATACATTGGTTTCTTTTTTAAGTGGTGAAGAAAGATTTGTTCTGAGATAGTGATACAGTCCATCATTTTTTTTAAATTAAAAAAATGCATGTATTGGCAAGATAGGTTGGACAGATTTAAGTTATTAGTCTGGCTGAGAGATATTTTTTCTCCCATTAAACATGATGTAGTAGAAAGACAGCTATATTTGGAGACAAAAGATATGTTAAATTTCTGAGTTTTGTCTCTCACTACCCATGTGACCTTAGGTCACAACTTCTATGGGGTTTGGTTTCCCAGTCTGTAAAGCAAATGGTTGAATTAGAAGATTTCTAAAATTTCTTCCAGATCTAAATCTATGTTTCTATTATTTTAGCCTCCTTAGATACTTTCAATTCAGCACTAACTAGCCCAGGCAGATGTAAAGTGGCGGTACTGAATAAACGGTTAAATATTGAAATCTTTCTTTTTTCTTTAAAAGAAAATCGGTAAAAGATTCTCCAAATAATATAATTTGGGAGGCATTTTGAGCCACCCTGTACACAAACAGAAGTAAAAAAAAACATGAGTGATGCTCATTGAAAGTGAATTTCAACACTAAAGTATTAGACGAAATGCAGAGGGGAAGCACCAGCAGTGAAGGCTATTCTTCTGTGGCAACGCCATTCCAATATATCACCTATCTCCATTACTAAAGAAGAGGGGAAGGTTTTCAGGAAATGTCAAGAATTTTGCGTCCTGTTTTCTTTATGTAATTTTTCCCATTTTCATAATTTTTGATTAAAAAAGCTTTTGTGTTCTTCCCATCCCCCCACTCTCCCCAAGTCCCAGTAGGGTCTCTGGAATGTGCAGCATCTGGAAGAGATTTAAGAAAACTAAAGAGTAGGATTAGCAAGAGGATGAAGGCTGAGGAACAACTCAAAAGAAATGTAATTGAGGTAGGAAGCTCTTGAGAGAAATGCTTGAAGAACATAATCGCTCTGCTTTAAAATTGATAGAGGGAGTAAGAATAACATGGCAAAATGAACAAAGGGAAGAGGCTTTAGCAGAGGAACTTCCACTAATAGGAACATTAAGCTTGCCTAGCATAAAGTGAATAATCACTTCGAGGTGGTGAGAGAGGGCTGTTATGTCACTTAGAGCAAGCAACAGTGATGAGATTTGTTTTTATAAAAAGCAGAATGTAGTGAGGAACGCAGAAGTATAAAAGCACCTAAAGTAGCAGTTGTTAATCCATGGGAACTAACCCAAGAAAGGACTGGCTCTTCTGCTCTGGGGGAGTACAAAGTTACTGTTTGTGGTAGGCCGTGGCAAGGCCTGTACATATTTCCTGGGTTTGAGTGGGCCCTTAACACAGATGAAATTTCAAGGGTGAAGTCTCTAGCCTGTAGAGCAGATAGGATTCCAAGCCACATGGGAATTGGGAGATGCTGCTGACCAGTAGCCCCAGTTATACAGGCAGCTAAAACATAAAAGATTGTTTTTTTCATGCATAAAGGAAAGGCGTGCCCTGATACATCTCTGACATTCCAATGACCATATAAAAGCAACCAGTTAAAGGACCTGCTTCAATCTGGTGGATTCTTCACTCAGTATGGGCTCTACTCTATCCCCACTGCCCTGGCATTAATCCTTGTGGAAAGTCAATCAGTAAGAATTTATTAAGCACCTACTATGTGCTAGACACTGTGCTAAGCACTGGGGATACAAAAAAAGGCAAAAGATAGTCTCTCCCCCAAGAGGCTCACAATCTAATAGGTGAAACAACATGGTAACAGCTAGGTAAGAATAAGCTATAAACAGGATAAATAAGAAATAATCAATAGAGAGAAGGTACTAGAATCAAAGAGGGATTGGGCAAGATTTGCTGTAGAAGGTGAGTTTTTATCTGGGATTTGAAGGAACCAAGGGAAGGAGGTGGAGATGGGGAGGAACAATATTGCATGCATGACAGAAAGCCAGTGAAAATGCTTACAGCTGGAACAGCAAGGCTAGTATCTCTAGAGCAGAGTGTGTGTGTGTGTGTGTGTGTGTGTGTGTGTGTGTGTGTGTGTGTGTGTGTGTGTGGTGGTTGGTGGTGTCTAAGTGTAAGAAGACTGGAAGATGGGAGAGGGGTAGGTTATTATGACTTTGAATGCCAAACATTTTTATATTTGATGCTGGAGGTGATAGGGGGCCAGTGGAGTTTATTGAGTAGCAGGGTGACATGTGTTAAAATCTTTCTTTTAGGAGAATTACTTTGGTGGCTGAATGGAGGACGAACTGGAGTGAAGAAAGACCTCAGACAATTGGCACTTGCTAGCTGTGTGACCCTGGGCAAGTCACTTAACCCCAATTTCCTTGCCCCGCCCCCAAATGTGTAGAGACAAAAGGTGGAAGAGACACAAGATCATAGCCAGTTGGGATGGATAATCAAGTGATCATTTTGGGGGGAATGGGGAAAAATATGGACTATGTTTGTAGCCAGGAGAGAAGCAGCCAGTGGAAAAGAGATGTACGATAAGTGAGCGGGAATGATAAAAGAAGCAATCTATCTAATCCCAATCATGGGATAGCAGGGTACCATGTATGCAGGTAGAGGGGTTTGTCTTGGCAAGGAAACCTGCTTTTTTATATAAGGTAGAGACCAAAGGCATCTGAGTGATATGAAATGAAGAGGAGGAAAAAAAGAACTCATGTAGACAGATGGACACTCAGCAAGAAATGTCAATGTCTATCTTTGCCCCATGTTTGATGATTTCATATATATGTATATATATTTGTATATATATATATATATATATATATATACACATGTGTGTGTATATATATATATATACACACACGTGTATATGCCAAGTTATACAGTGTATAACACACCCACGCATATATGTAATACATGTGTATACACATACATATACATGCACTATATAAGCAAGCCTTCTTTATACCCCATACTTAGGTCAGATCAGATGCCCCACTCCAATACTTAGGCTGAGGATGGCAACCTGTAACCCTCCTAAGATGTCTTTATCACATTTTTGCTCCCATGTCATATAGCCTAATGACAGAGAACTGTATTCTTGGGTGCTTAAAAAATTGTGTTTAATCCACATTGGGAAATTTATCTCTCATATACGTACACAGATAAAAATTTTAGAATTGGAAGGGTCCTTAGAGGCTACTTAGTCCAATCCATACCCCAAAGACTTCTCAGGATAGCAGGAAGAATATTTGTCAAATCTTTATTGTAAAGCAGCTCATGTAAAACATGATTCCACATATATATACATATATCTATATACATGAGGACAGGGAGGGAGAGGAAGGGGGAAGATGAAAGATAGAAACTGAAATTATAAGAAAGAAATGATGAATGTGAATTTCACAGGGAACAAGTCTTAGAAAATAGAAACTGTTTATAAAATCCAACTAATTTATGGAACATAAAGCAACAGAAATTTCTAGGTGATATACTCAAATAATCTGAGCTAAGAAACTATATCTCCTTGAAATACATATTTTTAAAAGATGTATCACGATATAAAAATAATTTCCACTGAAATTAAGAAAAGCAATTTATATATGGGCTTTACGTGAATAATGTTAAAGATAGGGAAGCATATAAAATGTTTTGTTGTAGGTTAGAATAAAATTAATTTAACCAAGAGTTGCTTGAGAATGAACATACAGTTGTAGATCTAACCAAGAAGCCTCACCATTTAGTGGATGGAGTACTCAATACTTGATAAAAATAATATTTTGATGAATGATGAATTAGGGATGCCAACCATCTTTATATAGCGAACCTAAATTTTGAAAGGGAAGACCTGTCTGGGTGAAGGTTTATATAATTTTCCCTCTATTGCATTTTCAGGCTCTCTTTTCACTGGCTTTTCTTTTTAAAATATGACCCCTCAAACTAAGATTATACCGGTTATTTCCAAAGAACTTCTCAAAAAAAAAAGTACTCTGTTATGTTTCCATCCACTCACTCAACTCCTGATAATCTGACTTTCACCTCACCTCCTTCACACATTAACACTGCTCACACAAAGAGTCACAAGGACAGTTCATGTTAGAAATGGCTTAGGTTAGGTCATTAATTTCTTCTTGTCTTTTTTTAAGTGCTTCTTGATTGAGTGGTAAGAATGGGCAAGTGTTTTGACAGAACAAATCTATGTGGTGGTATTTAACCTATAATTGTAGGTCTTCTTTTCTATAAAGACAAGCACATTCTTAAGCTGTGTTGAAGTATGAATTGGAGGTGTGGTTGATGTAGCCACTGTATGAAGAATTGAGGTCTGGGTTCTAGGGCTGACATTGCCTTTAAAAAGCTGTGTGGTATCAGGGAAACCCCTTAATATTTTGGGGCCTTCATTTCCTCATCTCTAAAGCAAAAAAAATTAGATGACTCCTATAGCTCTTAAACTCTAGGATTATAATTTTTCTAAACTACCTATGGGATGGAAGGACAAAAGGCACAAAAATGTTTAAATAACCCTTAAGTAAGGCAATTGAATTTAGTCTGAAAACCACAGATTAAGAAGCCAAAGACTTACAGTTTTAATGAATCAAAAGCTTCAAAATAAAGTCAAATACAAGAAAATAATCTAAAGGGTGGGATACATTTTCATCTATGTTAAATGAGAAATTTTTCTGAGGATGAACTGTTTTAAAGTGATTTTTTAAAAAAGAACTTAGAAGACAAAAGAGATGATTGGTCAATAAGATATATAAAGATAAGATAGTCATTAGGGTTAAGGATGGAGCAGGTCCCTGCATTTTAAAAAAGGTCAGGAAATATTCTTTTTATATGACAGATTTGAAACACTTAAACCTTATTAGCGAAATGACCACTTACCATTCCTGAAGACTAATGATGAGGCATACTACTCACTTCCTAAATAGAGAAATAATGGATTTAAATTGGAAGCAGTATGAGATATGTGAGTTGGGAAACAGTCAATATCAGAATTTTTTTTGCTTGACTATGCATGTGTTACAAGGGTTTTGGTTTTTTTTTCCAATGTTGGGGGAGGGAATGAGAAAGAGAGAAAATGAATGTATGTTAAATGAAAAATAAAAAGGTACAATAGGCAATAAACTCTCTCATATCCTGCCATAATCATCAATCTAATGTTAACATATTTGATTTATGAGGGAAATAGAAATTCAACCAGAGAATTGTGGATTCCTTTGTATGTCTTTCCATAGCTCTAGGTTCTTTCATGGCTGTAGCAGGACTCAAAATTATTTAGACACCTTAGTGTCTTTAAAAATCAGTGTGTGTGTGTGTGTGTATGTTTTGGGGGGTTCTGTATGCATTTCAAATCTATGTCTTAATAAAATTTGCTGCCTCTTTGACATTTCCAAAGACTTCAATTTGTTTTTTTTCAGTCTGTGGTAGTCAAGATTCCATTTCAAGAAGATGTATAGGATGATTGGTGGGCAAGGAACGCTCACAGCTCATTTCCAAACAGGCAGACATTATTTTAAAACCTCAAATTTATTAATTTTACTTTTGTAAAATTACAGTACTGTTGTAAAAATACATTACATCACTAAAATCCATAGTTACATGCATAGATTTGCCTTTGCCCATTTTCTACTTTAAATGTAGGAATCTATATTAATTTTAAATACATAATTCCTAGTTTAAAAGCCTAGTAAATCTCATCAGTCACTTGTAATTTTCTGCCAAATAATGTGTTCTTTCTTATTAATGAAAATTTAAAATTAGCCTTCGTTTATTGAAATTTGGGGGGGACAAACCTCTCTTTGGTGGTATGAAATGAAATGAAACTATCAATAACATTCACAGCAAATATCCCTCATGTCATGGTTGTGGCTCTCCAACAAGGACCATACTGTGGTACTAGTGTGTCTCTAACTTTAACTTGTAATTCTATACCAAAACCTCCCTTGTCTTGGCTTCACAGTGAAAGTGATTCCAAACTGCAGTAAAAATCCAGTTTAGTTTAATTTCTGGCTTCAATATTGAGGAGTAAAGGCTGAACAGGAAAGTAAATGGAAATAGCCAATGTGCTTGGACTTCCAATCCATGAGGGAGAAGGAAGCTGCAAGAAAGAATTTTTCTTTCTGAAACCGAAGAAAGAATTCTTAGTTTCCAAGACAATAAGGCAGTACAGATACAGCAAGGCAGTAAGACTGGGAATTTGGCTGCCACAATTATATGTGGAGTGCTGAGATTGAAGTGAAAGACCAAAATGAGTGGAAAAGAAAGATTATAAAAAGTGAGACCAACACGTGCAGAAGTAGAGAGGTCTAAGCATATGTGCAGGGAGACAGCAGTTTTATTTCATTCACAGTCCTAGTACATAGAGTTACAGGAATTATATATACAAACAGATAAGTAGTGAATGACCAAATAAGTAAATGTAACGAATGCTTCTAAGTTGGGCGGGAGGAGGTTTGGGGGAAAAGGAGGATTTGAGAAGAATTCACTATACTTTGAAATTAGGATTTAAAACATTTAAAAACTTTAAGAATAGCTGGTTGTGTTTAACAATAGTCTTCTCTGTAAACAGTTATTATTATGGACAGTCATTTGAATGTGAAATAACAATGAAAACCATCTTCAAAAAAAATAAATTTCCTTGAAATCTTCCCAAAGGCAAACTCCATGAATTTTCTTCTATTTCTGTAAAACGCGTAGTCATAATACCAACTATGAAGCCTGAACTCTAGACAGTAGTTGGATGTACATTCCCAGGTAGCCTGAAACCCAGCAGACAATGTAGCTGTTACTTAATAAACACAGAATTCTACATTGTATGCCAGGTTCATGCCCCAAACCTGGATGCTCTCCCTATAAAACCAGTTTTGTTGATTTGGATAACCTAATTCAGCTCTTATGATTCAAAATGTACTTATGTTATTTATCATATATGAGAGACAATTGAAAGACCAGAAGCTAAGCTAGATTTCCTTAGGCAAAAACGGTTAGATCCTCATCTAGCATCAGATAATACCACAGTTTAAATATTTCATTATTCAGAAATTATAATCCTAAAGCCTATGGAAACATGGATTTGTATTCCTAGAAAGGTATATTGTTAGCAGTTGATACATTCCATGTAAACAAAGAAATCCACAGATGCTCAGAATCCCTCACTCTGAGGTTTTATTTATCCTGTCTTTGTTATTTAGATAAGACACTGATGATGACCAAATCTGAGATCATGCTGAAGAACTTTTTAGCACCAGGAATTTTCTATATGTGTTGAAGACAAAATTCTCATTGTCCAAGAAGTGTCGGTCTTCATTAGAAGATTGGGACAGAAGCTCTAAGATGCCATCAGAGACCCAGTAGCCAGATGTAGCTGCTGATTGAAAAGGACAGGATCTACACTGACTACTGAGCGAATGAGGGACAAAACAGGCAGAAGGAGCCGTGCCTTTTCACGGAGACACTCTGTGGAAAGAAGGGGAAAACATTTAGTTCCACAAATTGACCCAGAATATTTAAAAGAAACTAATTACCTATTTTGGGGGGAACTGAATCTCCAACACCTCAGGATGGAAGAGTTCTCATGAAATAAGCTATAAATTATTGTTAAGTCAGTTGAAGCTATTTACGCTTAAAAAAACGTTTTGATGTAGCTTTGGAGGAATTTTCAGGCAACTGAAAATCAGAAGTTACAGAAAACCTTTCATTGCTCGCAGGACTTCTTAAACTTTTTCCACTCCCGACCCCTTTTCTGGTTTTGGCAGCATTCATTGGCCTTGCGCGGCCTGAGGGCATGCACAGTGTAAAGTGCTCATGCTTTGTGTTCAGAACCAAGGCTACAGTGAAGTTGCTTGATGCAACATGGGTAAGCACTGCCAGAAACACTTTGGATTCATTACGCATTTGATTCTGAATTAATTTTTTGTCGTCGTGTGTTCGGAAACCTTTTACTGTTGCCAAATTTTTTGTGACCCCACGTGGGGTCAGGACCCACAGTTTAAAAAGTGCCAGAGACACTCTTTAGTGCAGGGGTTCTTGAGCTTCATGATGGACTCCTTAATTTTATGCATATAAAAACTAAGACCCAGAGAGGCAAATAATTTGTTCACTGCTATAAAGATAGCAAATAGCAGAAGTGAATGAAGGCTGCTAACTCTTAACAAGTTATCAAATGAGTATACTCAATGAGAATTCTTAATGAGAATACCAAAAATTTTCATTTTTCTTAGCAGAATTTTAGAGAATTTTTAGCCATGTTTATAATTTTGGATTACAGAGACAGTTCCTAAGATCCCTTCTGGCCCTAAGATCATATGATACCTCAAAATGCTCTCCAGCCCAAGCTGATCTGCACACCACATTCAGATGTGCAATTTAATTACATCTCCAACTTTTACAAGTGTGACCATTCTTCCATTACCAAATTCTCAATCTATTTGTGTCTTAAGAAGACTTGCAATTTGAAACAACATTTGACTATCGTTATAACAAAATACGAGCCTACTTTATAAGTGATCACATAACCGAAAAAGTTCTACCAGAAAATTTTAGCACACTGCATGGTTAAAGGATGTTATTTAAAGAACACGTGCACGTGCACACACATGCACGCACGCACACACACACAGACACATACTCACTCCCCTTGTGCAACAGGGTGAAATTATGCCAGAGGTGAAACCAACATCTGAAGTACAGGTGTCTAATTAAAGTATGTTCTTGTGAACCTGAATTCCTGCTGTGTTACATAATTACATTAGAGCCAGGGTGTCACCGTAACTGGCGAATGTTTGTAGTGAATCCAGCTCTTGCATACGTGAGACCCCATGACCATATTGATCCAAAACGTTTACGCCAGCTGATGGTCACTTGACTTTCACATCACACTATTTAGTAAATTGCCCTCTAAGTCAACATTAAGATTGGGGCTGAACATTTTGATGGAAATTCTTGCTAAAGATTTTTTCCCCCCCTTAAAGGACTTTGCCAGGCAATACTAGTCTGAGCAGGTCTGGGGTTGGCACAGGAATTTAAAACAAGTTACTCAAGGCAAAACCTGTTGTATATCCATAAAGACAAACTCAAACTAGTTAAAAATATTTATTAGTAATTATCTTTAACTCTTTTCTCAATTAGAATCAAACTTCTTCACAATCATTTGGTGAAGACATGAGTATTTTGCTCTGGGGGAACAGGGGAAATGAGGGGGTGGAAGGACACCCTGAAGAAGAAAGAGTTTTAACCCAACAGCAGCCAGGAATTAATGACATTGAATCCACAAGGGTATAGGAGAAGAATGTGTGTGCATGCATGTGCATGGGCACACACACACACACATTTTTTTTTAAGCAGGAACATTTGTGGAGTGAAAAGAATCTGCATGCTAATGTCCTTCAAGGAAAATGTCTGTAATGTCTGATAAGATTTGGTAGTAAGGGAAATTCTTGGCATATTTTAAGAACCAAGAAATGAAAGGGCATTGTCAACATAAGCTCAGGTAACATTATGGTCCACCAATGACTAATGAAGTAGTTTAGAATGCCTAAGTGAAATGAATGTTTTCTGAATTGATAGAAAGTGATGGAAAGAGAAAAGACGTGAGAAGGGGAAGAGGTCAATCTCTTTAAAAAAAGTTCACGACTTGGGAGATTATAAATGATCTTCCCTCGTGATAAACAGAATGACTACTTCCATGTTATTGCTAAGTTCTTTCTCCCCTGAAACTACATGAATGTACTTAGTTTTAACTTGCTTAAAAAATAGATTTTTCTATCCTTTCCACAAGAAAGATAATATAATGTTGGTGTAAGGGTGGGGTCGAAACCACCCCACCCCACTTTAACCTGATACTAGGTGAGAACATGTCTCGATAAATCAGTCAAGAGCACTAGACTACATGTGGGACCTTGATTTTCAGGGACTCACTGGAGAAATCCTCCACCCAAAATTTTCATTACTGGATACTTTAGACCCACTAGGGAAAAAATGGCAATTTTTTTCCATTTCAATTGGCAATTGTACAGCAGTCGGCTTTTGGGGTTTATTTCTTTAAAAGTCGGGCCAATTCTTTTGAGACTGCCTTTGCTTGTTTGAAAGCTTATGTACCACTATTGGCTGCTTTACTGTAAGCTATTATGAGTACTGCAGCCAATATAAAATGTAGGGCTTTTATGTAGCCCTAACATAAAATCTGTAGAATAAGAGTGCCCAGAGAACACTATTATTTTTCATAAACAATCATACTTTAATTTGTACTTTTAAGATGTTTTAGGCCACCTGTCTTATTTGCGACTCAAATCCAGATGGCTTGTCTGAGATCTTTTTCTGGGGAGTGAGTGCAGGTCCAGAGTTTACCCCCTGGCCTGGAAACCCCAAATAATCAACCCTCTACATGCTTAATCTCTTTTCTTGGGATTCTTACTCTTGTTCAGGGGCTATTTGATCTTGTTTTCTTTTGTCTCTAACGAAGCATACTTGTCCTATTTGGAATTTTAGTAGGAATGCCCTTGTAGTGGCAGGAATGCATTGTGGGGAAATCTTGATGTTCTCTGGGAATAGGGACCCAGAGGACAATTGCCTAGGCCTCAAAGGGGTCTGTTTAGAGTACAGAGTCCTTTGCAGAAGTTTCTGTAGGACCCGTGTAGAAAGGGACACTTAAGAAAATTTGTCCAAAGTCTGGTTAGATGCAAGAAAGTAAGCAATTTAAGTGCCTACTGTGTGCCAGGCACTGTGCTAAGTGCTTTATAAGTTTCATCTCATTTTTATGCTCAGAATAACCCTATGAGGTAGGTTCTATTATTATCCTCATTCTGTAAATGAGGAAAGTGAGGTAGACAGTGAGGTGGTACCCAGAATCAAACAGCTAATAAGTGTTTGAGGTTGAATTTGAACTCAGGTCTTCTTAATCCTGGGCCCCATGCTCTATTCTGTTCATCACCTAACTGCCTCTATCTCTCTTGGCATAAGGACAGTCTTCTTCACTGAACAAATCATTGAAGGACTTTCACCTACAACATTTTGGTTTCTCACCCAAGAGCGAAGAGATGATTTCCCTCTGATCCCCATGGGAAGAATACCATGTGCTTTGAAATCACTGTAGGGGCTAAACTTTCCATCTGAGATGTTCAATTTTATTTCCCTTTTTAAGTCAGCAAAGGATTAAAGCCACACTAAGAGTGTGGGTCCAGAGAAGAAGGGGGAGCTTAATTAATGGGACAGAGTGCAAAGGGACCCTTAGCTTTGGCCCAGGTGCCTTCCCTCCCCTTTGTCCCCCGTTTTAAGCAGGAATCTGCAAGTTTCAAAGGACCTGTGCAATTCTGGACACTTCACATCCCTGAGGACTAGAAGCTCCAGCAAATATAAAGTCACCACTGCACAGCTGGCAGGTGCTAGGGAAACTAATGGGGACACATAATTTTGTGATTGGCATTTTGTGATCTTGGTTATAAGTGCATAAGAAATGGATGAAGAGATATAATGTATATAATAAAATCTAATTTACATTTCCTCACTGGTTTCTGATTTTGAGGTATTTGGTAAGTATTTAATTAACATTTATTGAATGCCTACTACATACATGCCTGGCACTGCTAGGCACAGGGGACACAGAAATTAAGGGAAAAGTCTTTTTTCTAGGAGTTTACATTCTTGATGACATATATGGATGTGCACATGACTTGGGACAAGCAATAATTCTGGTTTCATTTTGTGACAACAACAGTCATATGTGTCAGCTTTGGCTGACACTAAGCTGATTCAGAACACCTGACACTAATCGGATAAAACAAGATTTCACTGGTTTCCTCATTTTTAGTTAAGTTTTCTATCAGTTGAATGGTGGATTTCGTGCTATAACATAGATTTCATTACTCTCTTTCATTGTTTTTAATTCTGTAGTTTTAAGAATGGATTTTACTCCAAGAAAGTATAAAAGTTGTTCTCTTAAAGAGCACACGTCAACAACTGTTAGAGATATCGTAGCTGCTGTTGGTGTGAGGGATTCAAAACCCATTCAAGACTACAATGTAATAGGACCAATCACAACAAAGCACAAAGGAAGTGCAGTCAAAAGTGAAAAGAAATACCAAGAACTGACAAATCATTGCTACAATGATTCCTAACTAATTCCAGGGAAATAAGTAATCACATTCAGAGGCATACTGCGACTAGAGGGGTTTGCGTGAGTTCTCTAGACCAACCTTCTTGAAGTTGGAAGAATAGCGGCAAGACAAGTAAAAAAATACACAGGCTAAGGTAGTGAAGATTGGTAAAAGGTAATTTTTACTGTGGAAACCCATTCTTTCATTCCAGGCTATAAGCAAAACCGCTGCTAGAAGGCTGAGTGAACCAGTAATAACTGGGCAATGGCCTGGAAGCTCACCCGATTTAAACCCAGCTAAAAGTCTGTGGGCTATATAATTAGCACTAAACTTGGGGGGAGGGAAGGACTATTTGTCAAAGGTACAATTAATATCCAAGCTGATAAAAATGTAGTTTCAAGTCAAAATATGTGACAATAGCAATTATGATGATGATGGTGAAAAGGATGAGCTACATTTATATCATGCTTTTAAGATCTGCAAAGCACTTTACAAATAAATGAGGGGATTGGCCTAGTTCACCTCTATGATCTCTGTCCAGCTTTAAATCTACGATTCTATGAAATGACACAGATTTAGGAAGAGACTACACAGAAAGAACTTTCTTTAAGGAGTCAGCTGAGAAAGAGAAGGTTAATCACAGGACTGACCACGGAGTCAAGACACCACAGCAGGAAGTGTTTCTTTCTGAAGGAAGGACAGTGACATATTTTATGGCAGGGCTGAAAGAAGGAAATAGCAGAAGCAAAACCATTGTTTGTATTGACAGCAGAAACAATGGAGAAACTTAGTTCCTCTTTCTATATTAAGAAAAGAGGTCAAGTTGGGCATTTTGCCCTAAAGTGCTACATCTCAGGACAATTCATGGAGGGCAAGAAAGTATAAGATCTGGGCTATTGGGAGAGTAGGAGTAAAAGGAGTTATTTTCAGTATCAAAGGAGTAGCAAGTACTTTCACTTAAAAAGGTAAATGGCTGTGCTGAGAAAGCTCAGAAATATGCTCAGGACCTGGGAGAAACAAAGCAGTCAGCTACAAATGGTGTAACGCATATTTAAAACTTCTATCTCTATAGCACTTTGGGGCCTAACAACCAAGTTTCCTCACAGAAACCTTGTGAGGTGGGTAGTATATGCAATATCTTCATTTTGAAACTAAAAAGCAAAAAAGTGATCTGACCAAAGCCATATAACTATCATCAGTCAGAATATGAACCCAAGGCTCATGTTACAAAAATTCACTGCTGCATACCACATTATACAATCCTAACCCCCTGTAAGAAAATTCGCCATGGCTGCAGGTATTTATTTTGTAATAATTCATAATACTAAGAGAAGCCTGGAAGGCTCTGGTGGGCATTAAGAAATGAGGTGTAATATTTCACAAATGACTCGTCTGTTGCTAAGAGTAAACAGATGTTGAGACTGTTTATCCAGTTGTGTGGGGGCAAGGACACTGAATTTCATAGCGCAAAGATAGGGTTTGACTGAATTAATCACTCCTGCCAATTACTATAACAAGATGCTATACTGCCCTGGTGTCTTTATCAAATGAGAATACCTCTATTAGTCACTCAAAGACATTACACTAGATGTGAAAAGTCCTTAATTTGGAAGGGGCAAAATGCATGTAGCCATTAGATGATAACAGCTGATGAAACACAGGAAATGCATTAAGGTTAGTTAAGGGGACTGGTCACTACTGGGGGGCTTGGATAAAAGCAGCAAGATAGACTGGTCTGGTATTCCAGCAGGAGGTCATCTTAGTGGTGGTACAGCTACAGCCATGCAAGCCCCGGAAAGGTCAATCCCTAGGTGGAGACAAGAGAGTCTCTATCTACCTCCTCCACTGCCCTCCTCACTAGACAAAGACTGTGAACTTGAAAAGGCTGGGAGACTTGGGACTTCCCACTTATGACTGTGTGAGTGTCCCTGGAACATCAATGGCTAATAGCTGAGAGACAGAATGAAGAGAAACCAGATGACCCGAGGAAAGGTAGTTTTAGAACTTTACAGCAGAAAGATAAGTCACACTGAAGGAAAACTTCATGAAAATCCCATGAAAGTGGGAAAATGGACTCCCAGCAGTGAGTTACCCCTGGGACAGACATAGTTGAGTTTGAGGTCACTTTCCCCTGGATTACATATGTACTTATTGGAAAGTGTAAGTAATTTATTTTTTACTAACTGTTCTTCTTGTATTATTGTGGTAAATACCCATTTCTAAGAGCTAATTAAATCAGGATGGCTAATTGGTATCAACTGATAGTCAATGGGGAAAGCACCATGGCCAGGGGCTCATGAGTGACATTACTAGGAAAACCACTCCAGCCTATCAGGTTAATAGTAGTAGCCACACTGTGACATCTGGACCAGCCAGTGAGAATGGCCGAGTTGAGCATAAGCACCCATGCTACGCTACAACAGGGTAACAGATTTACAGCTGGAAGGAACTTAGCCTAAGAAGCAATCTAATCCCACCCACTTATTTGTTAAGGTTCAGAGAGGTTAAATGAGCTGTCCAAGGTCACATAGGTATAACAAGTACAAAGGTGGGATTTAAACTCAGGTTCAGTGATCTTTCCACTATAACAGATGACTTGGATTTGAACCTTGGCTTTGTCATTTTTAACTATGTGAACCTGGGTATAGGATTTAGAACTGGAAGGTACATTAGAAATCTTCTTTTCCACTCTCATCTATACAATGTTTCTCTTGTACAGCTTTTACAAAAATGTATAGAAATGAAAATGAAAAATCAAATGAAAATGCATATAAAGCACTTTGTAAATCTGAAAGCGCTATGAGAATCTAATAGATTGTTTTTCTTATAAAAGTGAAAAAAGACAATGATAAGTGCCAGATAAGAGATGGTCACTGAGTCACAACTGGCTATGAGCTTCAGAAGGTTTTTCAGGTGGTGTGTATGTAAACCTCTCGTGTCCTTGATTCATAACCTTTTGCTCCATTTTTGTTTCATTTAAAGGATCCTGATCCTGATCTACTGCTTAAATACAAATGCTCTGGCAGTATTTTAGACTACTTCCTTAAGAAGAAAAAAAAGATAAATGAATCAAGCACATGGTATTTTATTCATGTGTCACAACTTGCTATTCCAAGGTGAAGTGGAGTATTTGGAATAAGAATCCATTTAAAGCCATGCTTCATTTAATGGGATTAAGATACTACAGAGCTCCAAAATGTGACATGAAATTGTAGATTTCATCCCTTATTGGCTCTATATAATAGTTTACGTGGTCCTTTTCTGCCAATTACTACTCCACAACAGTCCATGAAGGAGAGCACAAAGAATAGAAAGGAATTTCTTTTATTTATATATAAACAGACATGAGCACAAAGATCTACTGCTTGAAAGTCTAAAAAGGCAAGCAAGTAGGTTCCAACGCACTGACAACATTAGGACTACCAAAGGTAAAATTCAAAGAGGAGCATTACCTTAAAAACTCATTTTTATGTAGCATCTTTTGGCTAAGGACTTGAGTGCAAATGGATATCTTTGGGACAGGACAGAGATATTCACTCAGTGTTCTGACCCAAAAGGAGCAAAGGGGCCATGATTGTTACTTAGGGGACACTCTTTCACTCTAAGGGGAGGGGGAGAATATAAACCTCTAGAGAGGTGAGAAGTGAGCAAATTCCATAAAGGGAAGGTATCAGGTCGTTTGCACTATGAGTACACAGAGCACTGCAGCTCTGAGGGGTACAGGGAGCTTCCATCCTTGGCTACTGGCTAAGGGAGACTGAAATGCCAATACAGAGCTTTGGTGAATCTTTGCCCCTTCTTTCTTCTCCTGACTTCTGCCTTATTTTACCATCTCTAAGAAGCCAGTTTCTCTGAATTAATATGTTTGCTTATTGTATTGCTGGCTGGTATGATCTTTGTGGTCAAATGTAGCTGGGGGCGGGGGGACACTTGGAAGTGAGATTGATGGATGTAATTAAAGCTGGGAGGTATTCCTTGGCAAAATATGGGGTCTACAAATAAAATTAATAACATATTATTGATTCTTATTTTATAACTTCCCACCATCAGAGAAAGATACAATGAATCTAGGTTATAAACTTAGGATCGGCTTGAGTCAAAAGTAGCCCATCAGGGCAGCTAGGTGGTGCAGTGAGTAGAGCACTGGCCCTGAAATCAGGAGGACCTGAGTTCAAATCCAACCTCAGACAACTTGACACACTTCCTAGCTGTGTGACCTTGGGCAAGTCACTTAACCCCAATTGCCTTGCCTTCCCCCTTCCAAAAAAAAAATAAGTAGCCAATGTGAGGAAGAGAAGAGTGAGGGAGAGTCCTTCCTTCTACTTTGAATTCCCTTTATTCCTTCCCCTTCTTCTAATCTCATTACCATGCTAACTGAAGCCTTGATTGACACCACCTCCCTCAGCCTCCTCTTCCCTCTGATTGGACGGTAGTGTATTAAACTCCTCCCACCCAACCCCTTTCTTTACAAAGGGCAGAAACTGAAACACTCTGTACCTCTTGCCCTGCCTGGTTTCAAATCCACAGAACAAGATACCCCTGGTCTCCTCAGTCCTCTTTCCCTTTGGGTGTTGTCTCCTTCCTCCCCCCACATTAGACTGCAAACTCCTTGAGGGCGGGGTGGGGGCTATCTTTCTTTTTTATTAATTGTACAGATTCTAATTTATTTTACACAAACCATAGATAGATAGAGGAATAGTACAATTTGACACTAAAGCCAAACCAAATCTAGAAGTTGTGTAGAATGCCTATTATGTGTCAGGCACTTGACTGTTTATTGGATTTGACTGAAAGGAAGAGCTGGGCCCCTGGCAGCTGGTGTGGCCCATATAATGGAGCATTGGTTCTCCTGCCCATTGAGTTGCATCTTCTGTCCTACACAACTGCTAAATTCGATTTGGCTTTAGTATCAAATCGCACGATTCCTCTATCTATCTGTTGCACACGATAGGTTTGTGTAAAATAAATTAAAATCTGCAACTGTCCAGCCTGTTACCCTCCAGGAATAAAAGTAACGCTGATACTGCTTGCTATCATGTATTTAAATATCTTATAAATAAAACCATGTAAATATATTAAAATTACTTTCACAGTTGAATTTTGGTTTCTGAATCAAAAGGTACATCAGATCTATGTAATTTTGGCTTCCATGTCAAATATGCCAAAACTATTTTCAAGATGGCAAGTAAGAGTGATAGCTAAATACCAAATCAATAATTTCATGTAATTTATGGATAACAAAGAGGGAACACACTTAAAATAGTCATTTTCTAAAACCGAGGTTGAATTATAGTATTAAATAATGTAATAAATTAAGTCCTTTAAAAGTTAAAATGTACAAAAATATTTCAGGAACATTATCTGTAATAGCAAAAAACTGAATAAACCTTTATAGCCAAAAATCAAGGGATGACCAAGATAATGGTTGTTTAGTAATATAATGGGGTGTGACTACAATTAAAAAAGAACCTAAAGAAATAGAGAAAGACATGGAATGATGTAAGATGAAGACAATAAAATATAAACAGCAACAATAGGAATAAAATCTGGAAAATATATAGAAAAGGATGGAGAGAAGGGAGATATAGACAGGGTGAGTTTTATACTACTTAAAGTTAATTTATGTCTGTTACTTAAACCAATAGTTTATGTATAATTTTTTTGCTTTTGTCTTTTTGTGGCGTTTTTGAATTTGGTATTTTTTAATTTTTGCTTGTTGAATATTGTCATATTTATAACAAAATTTTTCATTTTTTCAAAAGCTTGAAAATCTAAATATTATATTAGTATTTCCTGAACACTGACAAAGGTTACCAATTTAATTAATGCTCAGAACCTAATTAGCAAATGAAACAAATTTTCATATATCACACTGTTATTAGTGCTCTCTTTAGAGTTTCTTGTGAAGTTGTAGAAATTGCCAATTTTTCCTGTTCTAAACTGTATTATATAACCCAGTTTTTTTTTTACAAGTGGCCTTTTTTCCTTCTGTTCTACACTAATATATGGTTTTGTACAAATGCATAGATTCAAATTTCTCCTAGGTGCCAAATGAAAAGGGAAAAAAGTATGCAAAGGCATGCCTAGGTACTATGCAAAAAACAAGGGAGAAAATCAAACTCCATCTGAAGACAGTAGGAGAGTTTTAGCTTTCCCTTCGGGGGAAGCACTGCTGCAAAGTTTTGTTATTGGAGGGCAACCAGTTCAAAGTTCATTTTTTACAGTTGATGTGGGTTTCCTTTCAGATGCCTGGAAAATGACTCTGCTGACCACATCCACATTCTGAAAGACTTTTTGAGAATTTCTAACCAAACCGTAGGAACTGACTCATTTAACAGTGCCTGGCCACGGCACAACTGTTTTAGAATATGCCTTAGACAAGGCCCAGAATATCAAGGACCCAAAACATGGGCCATTTATTGATGCTGATTAACCGTTTATTTCTATGGGGGAAGAAAAGGGGAAAATCCCAAGACACATAGAATAGCAAAGCTTATGCCTCATTTTTAATGGGCCTTAGGAGGTCTATTACTCATGCATACTGGACAGACCAAGACACACATACACACACACACACACATCCTCTCATCCAAAGGGGAAGAGTTGTGGCCCTTAGTAAATACCTTTATATTGTCCCTAAAAAGCAGACATCACCAAGCAGGGTAGCGGGTTCCAAAGCAGAGGCTGGATAATGGGATGGATATGATGGAGCTAATCGTCACAGGAGAAGGGGAGGTTGGTCCTTTCTAATTCTAAAACTCTATAAATCACATCCTGTTCCAGGAGGATAAGTCCTAACTTCACATACAAAAGTATACACTATCAGAACCTCAAATTTCCTGTGGTTTCTCTGCTCTGTGCCCCAGGTTTCCTCACCAGTAAAAGGAGAGGATTCGGCTACAAGGTTTCTAGCTCTAACAGTCTAAGACTCCAGGTCTAAAACGAAATTTTACATGAGACTAGCTCAGTCACACAACCTAGAGTTAAGCTGGTCAGGGCCCAATGGTCAGTCTGGTCAAATAAAATGATGTAACTAATTGACTTTCCCTCACTGAACAATCTACTGGTTCAAAAGGAACAGGGAATGAAAACAATAATACAAGTAACAATCAGCAAGTGGACGGTGCGTTAAGGTTTACAAAGCGCCTATGCTGACACTATCATTTTGTCCTCACAACCACCTCAGGATACGTGGGTATTATTATCAAACCCATTTTACAGATGAGAGAACTAAAGCAGACGATGTTGAGTGACTAGCAAAGAGTCTGAGGCAGAGTTTGAACTCGGGTCTTCCTTAGTCTAACTCCAGCACTGACAGTTATCTTGGGGTGGGGGGAGGAGAGACAGGAAGAGAGAAAGATGAGTGTATATGTGTGTATACATACACTATAGTGTATCATTTAGTGTATATACACACATATACACTATATACATATGGTATGTGCACACATATTTTATATATACACTATATGCCAGATATATACACATGTGTATATACACACATACACTATAGACATACACACACACACACACACACACAGAGTTATCTTTATCTAACACTTAACTGCCTATTCAGTAGAAGGAAGAGTTTGAAGGGAGATATAATGAGTTGTTTTGAACATGTTAAGTTTGAGATGTCTTCGGTATATGCAATATATCCAGCTTGAAATGTCTGATAAGCAATAGTTATTTAAGATCAAGGTGGATGGTCGGATATATATATACAGGTGGGAATTATCTGCATAGAGATATTAAACCAAAGAGAACTGATGAGATCATCAGGAGAAATACGGAAAGGGGCCACAAGCGAGCCCAGGACACGGCCTTGGGATCTGCCCACAGTCAAGGGATGTGGGAGAGATGATAAAGGAGGTGGAGATTCAGGAGAATACTGCTACAAAAGAAAAACAAAACAGAAAGGGGAGAATGCAGGAGAGTGGGGAAGACCATCAAATGCATCTTAAGAAGTGTGAGGACTGAGAAAGATCATTGGATTTGGCAATTAATTATGGCTGGTAACTTCGAGACAGGAGTTTCAGTTGGGTGATGAAATCAGAGGCCAGATTGCAAAGGGCTGGGGAATGAGAGGAGAGGAAGTGGAAGCAATGAGTAGTGAGACAGCTTCTTCAAGGAGTCTGGCTAAGAAAGGAAGGGGAGACACAGAACAAAAGCTGAATGAATGGTACCCTGGTGAGGGTGTTTCCAAAATGGGGAAAATCTGTGCATGGCTGTGGGGAGCAGGGAAGGAGCCCATTCAAGATTACAGGACAGAGAGAGGGGTGATTGGGATGGTTGGAGAACAGGGAAAATGGGAATTGTGGACAATCATTGGAGAGTTGGCCTTGATCAAAAGAGAGGTCTCATCAGCCCCTGGAAGACAGAAGGATGAAGTCAAAGGGTTCTGAGATAAAGAGAAGGCCTAAATTTTCTCAGTAAAAAGGTGGTATCTTCAGGTGCCGGGGGTGGGGGGAGGGAGGGGAGGTAGGAAGGGGGAGGGAGAGAGGAAAATGGGAGGGGTGGTGGGCTTGAAAAAATAAAGAGGTTTGGAACAGCAATAGGGAATGAGTTGGGGAATCAATTAGGCAGTCAAAGAACCGCCATGTGTCCAGCAGAGGTTAGATAATATATTTGCAGGGTTCCTAGTCAACCCCCAGCTGCTTAACGTTCTCTAGTCCTTTTCTGTAGCAGGTCAGTAGGGGCCAAGGAAGGAATCAGCGGAAGTAATCCAGGCTTGGGGTTTGGCAAGTCCTCTCACATTATGATGGGAGGGATTCAAGGTGGAGGGCCCTGTAACTGAACAGGTTAATTTAAGATTGGAAGGGGTAGAAAGGGAAGTCAGACTTGAAAATGGTCTGAAAGCTTAGACTTGGAACTCTGAAAGACTTCAGAGTTTAGAGAAACACAATGACCAACCATGATTCCAGAGGGCTCACAAAGAAAAATGCTACCTGCCTACCAACTGAGGGGATGGGCTTAGGGCAGACTGACACCCCTCCCCCCATTTAAAAAAGTTACATACACACAGCCAAGCAAAAAAGTTTCCCCACTGACCACGTGACATGCACACATCATACACACACACATGGTTAACTGGGGAATTTATTTTGCTTGGATATACATGTTTGTAACAGGTTTTGTTTTTCTTTCACTCTCAGCTGGGGGAAGGAAAAGAGAAGACAGTTAATTGAAAAAAAAAGTATGAGGAAAAAAATGGCCTGAGAAAATACTGAGAGGTAGAGGGATTAGAGGTCATAATGAAGGTGAAGAATAGAGGAGTGAGGAACAGAGTTAGATTGAATCATAGGAAGTTATGGTCAGACAGAAGATTGTTAGAGATTTCAAACAAGGATGTGAATTACCTTGCTGTATAGTGAGTGCCAAGTAAAGGCTAATAACGTAAATTTGTAGTGCACTGAATCAACTCAGTTGCTTAATTTAACTTCCTCCACCTGTTCAGCAGCAAGTGGGGGTGAGGGAGTGGGGTAAGATCCAGGGTTGTAATTATTCTTACAAACTCTTAATTTTATCTTTAAAGAGATTCACAACTTGGTTGTATTGTGATACCAGGGCCAATCTCTACTCTGACTTTCACTCAAAAAGAAAAAAAAATCCAACCCCAAAAACCCAACAACCCAATGTTTTGGGGGATATCAATAAAGAAGACTATGTTTGGGCTTTGCAATAATTTTATTACTACCAATAGGCATAAGATAAGGAACTGAAAAAGATTTAATTAGAGGGTGAATGAACAATCTGAACTTACCATCTTTATGCCTTGGACTTTTGCTATTTCTTTTTATTTGATCTCTGTGTCTCAGAAGCTAAGGCAGTGAGATCCCTGAGACCATTCTCCATCATTTTATGATCTATATTAACACTGCCCTTCACTGGTGTGAATTGGTGGAATGTTGACTTAGATGTGCAGATGGCGCGCTGTAACAGATAACATTTTGTTTATGAATTCTTAGAAAATAAAATGCATCTTGATCTAAATGCAAGTCATATTGCTTCATTTTTCCTATTATTTATATAAATGACTCCCAATTTTATAGGCAAGCATCAGTGAAAGTTGATCATGTCTAGCTTGCTGAACATGAGCGTAAACCTCATGGCTGGAGGAAGGTATTGAGCAGAGAACGATATAGGTCACTTGCTAGATAGGGTCAAATAAGTTCAGCAGCAGGAGGGAAAACAACAAAAAGGTATTCCTTAGCCTGATTTTAAACTGGACAACTTTCATCGAAAGTCATCAGTTGGTTGTTGGTTTTTTTGTTTGTTTGTTTACAAATGGACTGTGACAAAAATTTGAAGTTATTCCTAAGGTGGGCTTGTTAATCCTCAGGCTTAGAGTAGAATGGCATAACATTAATATGTAAATGCTTCTAGATTCCTCAACAATTCCGTGCAAGTATAAAAAGCCCAGTTTAATTTTAGATAGCGTGTATTTCAATGGATCCGTGATATCACCTGTAAGGATCCTCTTTATAGTATCTCCATAGGGGATTTATCTACCCGTGTACTTCCCTCTAGAAGGAATGTCTTTCTATCTAGGTATTTTAATGTTCTGTGGGTCCCAGGATAGAATTCAGGCATCTACTGTCTTTCATTCTCACTACATAGTCAATCTACCTCCTTTTCCTATCATGCTTCTCATATGATGACAGATCTTTCTTAGAAAGGGCCATGAAAGGCCAACTTGGCTAACTCCCTCATTTTACACATGAGGAGTTGAGGTCAGAGAGATAAATGGCTTATCCCAGGTAACAGATAGTAAACATAAGACATGGGAATTGAACCCAGGACTCTGGACTATGGATTCAATGCTTCTTCTATGGCGTGTTCTATCCAGCAAGTGATTCAGCAAGTGACCCCCTTTGGGATCGCTAGTAATTTTGATTCTTCTGGAATTGTGGTATTCCATAGTTCAAAGCCATGCTGAATCACCACAAAAATACTGAGGTTAAAAAGGCAAGTTTGTGTGTCGGGGAGATGTCTGAGATTGTTAAAAACTTCTTGTCCCTCGCAGTGTTTTCCTATACATTCTGTCCCACATATGTAATGGTGGACTAACTCATGTCACAGTCTAGAAAATAGGCAAAGAGCTAAAAAAGGAAACAAATCAGGGCATTACTTTCATCTGTGGTAATACTGGTTGCTCTTAGCACCCAAGTACTTGTGGATGGAGTGAAGAGGGCACTCAAAGAAATTAAGATGAAGGAAACATCTGGACTGGATCTGATACACAAAGAAGAAATTTGTGCCAGAGGTGAAATTTTGAAAGTGCTAAGAAATCAAATGTCAAGATATCTGGGGGAAAAAGTGAGAAGAAAGCAAACAACTGGGATAAAAATCATGAATTGTATTACCCCACCAAAAGGCAACTGAGGAGACTTCAGTTACAGCTGACCCATGAGAAACTCTACTTTCTCTTCTCTGTATGAGACTGATATACACATGTATCAAGATTATCTGTGATGAAAACATGAGAAGAAAACAGACTTTTGGAAAACAATATTCTATACTGCAATGCCTCTTCAATTTGCACAAATGACTAAAAGGTGCCCAAAATCCTGCTATGTTTATTTGGTGATTATTTTTTTAGAAAGAGTTTACTTGACAGAGAGAAACACATCCTCAAGGACTCTTCTACAACAAGCCATCTTCCCTACACACGTTTTGATCACACAAGTTTCCTTGACGGATGTAACCACAGACATAACATTGTTCAATGATTCTTGGCCATTATCAAGTAAAGTGTAAAATGAAGAGTGAATACTCTTTAAAGGAACTTGTCCCTATAGGAACTCTACATAAAAAGTCTTCCAACATGGAAGACACCTTGCCCAGAGTCTAAATATAAGAGGAATATAGCAGCTGTGTCATCCAGATGCTCTTCCTTGCAAATAACAGGGTATAAACTGTATCAAGTCCCATATTCTGCATCAAGACTCAATGAATCCAACAAAACACACAGAAAAAGGGAGTAGAAGATACTTCAATAATCAAGAGAAGCTAACCGAAGGGAGTAGCTTAAGACCCCTAATTTTCCTTGAGTTGTGTTCAGGGTTCTTTCGGGAAGAAGGCAACAATTAAGTTTTATGTAAGAAAAGAGACTTTTCCCTTCATTACCTACCAATTCTTTCTCCATAGTGTGGGCAGCATTAAAGTATGATAAGGGAGACAATACTATAGAGGAAAGAAAAAAGAACTGAAAAGTTGGGAGACCTGAGTTCTAGTATTGGCTGTTGCAGTCAGAGTTTTTTCTTTTTTTTTTTTTTTGCTTTCTCAGTCTAACACCTGGGTTATTAAAGATAAACAGAAATGAATATAGTTTTGCCATTGGAAAAAGGCCTCTGATGGCCAGTAATGCATTTTTTCAAGAAAATGCGTGTTTTAAAATCAGGGCAACTAATTGCTTATCTGTGTATTAATGGGACATGTACAGCCATAAAAATGCCTATATGGTGTTAGTAAGAAAGTCCCTATCTCACAGTTTCACAAAAACTGTTAGCTGTAACCCCTCTTCTCTACAGAGGGATGGTTTTCCTAGATATGTCTAATAGTAGTAGTCTGAAAAGGTTATAGTAAATTTGACTAAGGGTAGAGGAGGAATATTTCACTTTGGTTTACACTTTAACAAAATACAATTTACTTTCCAAAAAAAATCTCTACAAGTCTTTGATGTCTTCCCATCAATTTCTTATATTGATGTTTTAAGAATAAAAGAGACAGAAGGTTCCAAAAACTTTTTGAAAATCCACTGCTACTCAAAATCATTTCCCAACCGCAATTTAAAAAAAAAAAAAAGAAAACAAAGAAAAACATTTTCTCCATATCATTCCAGCCTGTTCCCCACCCCCACCACCCCCTTTCTCCGCCCCTTGCTTTGAAACGGCAACCATGGCAGCAGCCAGCAGAGGCAGCTTGGGGGCTTTAAGAATATCAGTCAGTGGAATGTGCTTTGTCCCTGCCAGGGCGGAGGATCAAATTAAAGGCAGGCTCACTGGCTGGGCTGGGGTAAGAGGACAGAAGAATAAGGGCTCCCCTCCCCTCTCTCCCAGTTACCTTTTAGCATCCCCCTCCCCCAATCCTTATCTTTCTTTCTCCAATGTCCCCAAGGCTGGGACTGGAGAATGCCACAAAGGGATAGATAAGGCACGAACATCTATTTGAGACCCCAAGGCCCTTCTACCTTCCTGAAGGAGCCCAGAGGAGTGACCATGGGCTGCTACAGCTGCCTAATCCCTTTTTACCACAGATCAGGTTATCTCAAACCTACAACCTGAGGCTCGCAACAGGCTACTTGCAATACCTAGCTTCTGTCGTATAGCTTTTTGTCCCTTTTGTAGGGGTGGGGAACCTGCAGCCTTGAGGTCACATGTTGCCTTCTAGGACCTCGGGTTATTAAGGGGATTTGTTCTGTGAAGTTTGGATTCAAAGGGCTGCACTTGAGGATGTTGAAGGCTACATGTGATGGCCTTGAGGCCGCAGCTCTCTGTCACCCCTGGTTTGGAGGGATATATACTGTAATAGGTTTAATACATCTTTATGAAGACTAACAAAGACTAGATACTGGTAGTAGTAATAACAGATGAGTGGTATAAACTTGAAACAAACAAAATCTGAGTCTGAGAAGAATTCACTGTCTCCAAAGTGATAGAGGATCGACCAATTTCAGGATAGGAAGATAGATCACACTGCATCCTTCCTGTGTAGTCAATGGCAGAACCCCTCCCCCTCCATCGTACAAGTTTCCAACTATGACTCTCATATACTAGTTATGTGGGCACCCACATAAGCCATTGGTACCACTGGGAAAATCCAACCCTCAGCCCCTCAGATCACTTAGTGTCTAATAGATATGCAGCAGGCACCTGGAAGAGGGCAGGCTTGTGTATCAGGGCAGTGACTGGTAAGGGCCTTCCCTCCTCCCTTTTCAACTTGCGTGGGAATGAGTGATGAATAAGCACGGATGGGTGGTAGTCCTCATCACAGATCTCATTTTATTAGCTTTCCTCCCACCTCTTCCAAAACGCCGAGTTTCCTTCTTTCCTTCTAAACTATCACCTTCTGGGTGACCTCAGTGCTTTCTTTGACTCTTGGCTTTCCCTCATCCCACACGTACAATTAGCTACCAAATCTCATTCTACCACATCTCTCTCAAGTGTCCTCCATTTACAGAGCCGACACTAGTTCATGCCCTCATTATCTCTCACCTGGATTAGTTCAAGAGTCTCCCAATTCTTCTCCCTACTAAACTTCGATGGCTCTATTGACACTGGTATCAAATATAATTTCATCCTTTTCAATTTCTCTATGTAAGTCTTACAAAGTACATAACTATTAGTACGACAGTACATGTATTTAAATTAAAGATACAATAGCCCAGGCTTAGCACAGACTGTACTCTGGCTCTGTGGCCTATTTAACTCGCTGGAACTGCACTCACGCCGGCAGATCTGGGTTTCCAGAGGTGCATAGGCCTACCATGAGGCTACTGCTCTACTGCTCTCGAAGTCATAGAGAGAACCCTGATTTGAGGGGACATACTCCTAACACTTGCTACTAGCTCCTGAGCCATCATTATTGATTTTATACAAAATTAATCACATCTCACACACACACACACACACACACACACACACACACACAGAGAGTACTTGTTTAGCAAGTACTAAGCAGTTCCCTTAAGCCACTGGATGGCAAGGCAACTCAGGTGGGCCCTCTGGGCAATGCAGACAAGTGCAGCCAGCTCTTCATTCAACAGAATTCTGCTTTCCCCAATCAATTTCTACCAAAGCAAAGTCTCTTCTCCAATAAATATAGCTCCCAGCAAAACAGATGGAAAGTCTATCTTTTCTCTTTCGTTTCTTCAGCATTAGACCACAGAAGAAGTAGAAGAGGACCAGACATTCCTGAGAAGTTCTCCACCCACCCCCCACTCCCCAGGCTATAGATGGGACTAGAAAGCAACAAGCCAGAGACCTCTGTACACAGCAGCAAGACCGATCTCGCCAATGATGAGCTCAGCTGAAGAATTGTCTAAGCTGACCCCACTTTTCTCCAGTTAATCATCAGGCTCCCAGCAAAGCAGCTGAAAAATCAGCTGTCTCAGTTGGAAGCAGTTTCCCTTGTAGCCTTTCTAGGTCTTCTTTCCTGGCTTCTATGGATTCTTCTTAAATTCAGTTTACTCTCTTGTTCTGCATATCAGGGGTGAGGAAACCAGCAGCCTTGAGGCCACAACGTGGCCCTCTAGGCCTTCAGGTGAGGCCCTCTGACCGAATCCAAACTTCACAGAACAAATCCCCTTCATCAAAGGATTTATTCTGTAAAACTTGGACTCAGTCAAAAGGCTACACCTGAAGGTTACATGTGGCCTGGAGGCCGCAGGTTCCCTACCCCTGGAGCTCATGCTCTAGCTTCTCTGCTCCTGTAACTTCTTCTCTCTAGGGTCTCATTTCTCAAATTAGTGCCTCCTCATAAGCTGTAATATCACTAACTTAGGACGTGAAACCCAACATTCAATCTTTCAATCAGGTATGACCCCTGTCCTGAGGCTTATTGTCACCTCCCAGTGCTTTCTATCTTCTCCTGTGAAAAGTCCTTCAACAACATTTTATCTGAGAGACCATGTTTCTTCACAAGTTGTTTTTATCAGTTTTACTTACCAAATGGGTTTCTGCCTCCTTCTGCAAAATGATTACTCATACACAAAAGGGGCTATAACTTAAGACACATATCAGGGTACCTGCTAAAAATTTGTATTGGTAGAGGCGTGCAATTAAAAATGTTTAGAGGTCACTACCCTAGACCAAAGATATCCAAAGAGCCAAAACTTATTGGAATGTAAAGACAATTCCTAATGAAAACCTATAAACTTTCAGTTATTTAAAAAAATCACTGAGCTGTCTCTTTCCTTCAGCATCTGGTTTACAAAAAGAGCAATCTCCATGGTTATGACTTGAAGAAAACTTTCCATTTTTAAAGAAGAATTAACAGATGCTAATTAGCTTTGCTACCAAGATCACTTTAGGGTTAGGGTTAATACGCTATTAAAAATTAGATGTGAGTAAAGATGACTGTGGAAGGAATGCTCTAAGTCTCAAATTGCAGTGTTGAATGACACCTTATATAAATCAACTGGTCCAACACTCTAATTTTATACATAAAGAAACTGAGGTAGACAGAAATTAAAATGATTGTGCCCAAGGTCAAACAGCTGGAAAAGTAGCAGAGTTAGTACAAAAACTTAGGCTTCTATTCATCTTTGCCTCCTACTCCTTTCACTCATACCCCAATTTTAGGGTGAAATTATCAGGGGAAAAATAGGGGAAATTATGTAGTAAATCTGGTAGTATACGAGTTCTTAAATTGAAAACCAGGAATTCCCCTATAGTACACTAATAGATATAGCTGGATAATAAATGACTAAAATAGATCCACTTAAACTGTGAGATAAGCAGAAAATGTCATCTTTGTATTTCAAAATCAAATATACTTTTCAGTGCAAATGAAAAAAAAAATCAGACTTTCGACTTCACTCACTTGGGGCAGACCATGGTGTTTCCCTGCAGTAAGTTTTTTTCTATGTGTCATATTACTCATTATGAAAGCAATGATACAAATTAGAAAAGGACCATCAGTTTCAGGTATTAAAAGAATTAAACCAGCCATCAAAGAAGTCGGGTAACATGCAAGTAAAAGTTTTCAAAAGAAACTGAAACACGGCCCACAGCACCAGCATGATGCTTCCTCGAATTTCCACTGCTCGCTGCCATTCAACGAAACATCCTTCTGATGCTGAAAAATGGGGGAAAGGCTGAAGAATTTCAGTTAGGGTGATCTCTGGAAGCAATCTCTAAAAATCTCTGCTAAAATCTTACGTGAATCGAATCAAACATTATTGTACATTTTTTAAAGTGATCTATCTGGTTCCTTTTCTTCATCACAATCAGCTTTTTATTTGTAAAACTATTCAACTCAATTCAGATTTAAGGTAGGAAAGCTAAGCTATGTTCTCACACACACATATATATATATATAAACACACACACACAACTGTCAACTTACCCTGTCAACAGAAGAGAAGGAGGAGGTTTATTACAAAAGTACCATTCTAATTTCCTGCCCCACAACCTTCAAGCAAATGCCTTTAGACTTTCCAATTATTCCTTTGGTTCCACTGAGCTATTCCGTGGGAAAAGATATGAAGACCCACCATCATCACCATGATCACAACAATATCCAAAATCTTTACAGCTCTTTAACTTTTGCAAGGAATATCACATATGTTATCTCATTGGATTCTCACAATCCTATGAGGTAGGCCTCGTTGTCATCCTTATTTTACAAATGAGGAAATGAAGAAAAAAAGGAATGAAGAGATTTGCCCGGGGTAATTCACACAGCTAGTGAGTGTGTGAGGCATCATCTGAACTCAGCTCAGCACGATATCCATTCTACCACTTAGGTGGCTAATAAAAATATTTGGTTATTTTTCATCAACGGTGAGGATATCTATGTTAAAAATCAATAGCTACTCTTTTAAATCAGAAGTTTCTTCTTCTTGTCACTGCTTTTGCTATAAGGAGAGTTTTCTATTTCTAGTGATTATGTGGCTAAAGAAAAACAAAATGCACAACCCCATACACACTTTATACAAAAGCATACAAATATATCTAAAATGTTTCTACTTCTATATAACTCCAACTTACATAATTATTAATATTTTCATTCAAAATATTAAAAATGAATTCCCATAAAAATGACTTTGGGGAATATAAATACATAAAGTATATACTATATATACACATACCACTACGTATGAATATATATTATATATAGTGTGTATATGTGTATATATATATATAGAGAGAGAAATAGACATAGATATACATGTATAGTGTATGTGCACGCACACCCACACACAATGACACTGTTTATAAATGGCAATATATATTAGGCACATATTTTAAGTGATCTCCTAATACCAAGATGGTTTTTACTAGAACCTAAAATAAATTTAAGAACTTAATAATATAACGAGTTAAGGTTGAGAATTTAGAAACTTGACTCAGGAAATGCCAAGGCTGAGATTACTTACAATCCCCTTAATATAACATTTAGAATAATTTTTGCATTAATTTCCAGAGATTTTTTTTAAGGGGAAAAAAGGGTGGAGAGTGGGTGAGTGGAAAAGGATTGCGTTTTTGCTTCTAAGGGATGTTAAAAATGCTTCAAAAATTTTACTTTAATCAAAGGCAGCCTACAAAATCCCCAAATGCTTTTTTATTCTATATACTCTTACTTATAACTCAGAATCCGTGTGACTTTAGATAATACTTTCATGATTTTTAAAATTCACATTTGGCTTTGTTTCCTCTCTATTGAAAGTGTTAGTTCTACTAGGCTTGAAGTTTACAGTTTTAACATCTAGAATTATACAAAGTCACTTTTTGAGAAGGAAAAATAACTTCCACTGATGTTAACATTAAATGTGATCTAAGAGCAAGAGAAATCTAGCAGACAAAAACCAGTTTCAATTACTTCTAACAGTCTGTGATTTGTGACAGTGGGAGGGAGAATGGGTGGCAGCTGGGGGGTGCAGGAGGCATAATACTAAATTCTTTCTTAAGTTCATTTGAGGCTAAAAGAGCTGCTAAGCATTATTTGTCTGGGGAAAAAAAAGGCAAGTTTTAAAGATCTAATTTTCTTTTTTGTTCAGCCTTACCTTTATCTCCTAGCAACAAGCACCTCTGAATGATGAAGGTTCTTTAAGTGTGAAAATATTTACCCCTGCAAGGCTCACTTTCCTCATTTGTTTAAAAAAAAAAAACAAGGTTAATACCCAAAGCATTGGTAAAATTCACTTGGTTACTATGAGTTTCAAATAAAATAATGCATGTAAAGCACTTTGCTAACTTTAAAATCTGAGGACATAAATTAGATACTATCCTATCTGTATGACTTTCGCCAAGTCACAGTCTCTCTGGCCTCAGTTTCCTCATTTGCAAAGTGAGTCAAGACTAGATAATCTCTAAAGTTCCTTTCTGGTCTAAATCTCTTATCCTAAAATCATCATCAGAACCATCATCTGACTTTAAAAAATTCAACACACAGAATCTAAAGGCCCCTTGAAAACATCTGTCTAACTCTAGTTTTCCAAATAAAAAAGTAATTTGTCAGCCCAATAAAAACTTTCTTAGAAACTTATAATGGCATTACCACCATATAATTTTAACAAACTTACTATTACAAACATGAGATAAGAGCTGAATGTCAATACTTTGATACGCTTTTGATAAAAATTGTATTGAAGAGCTATACCAAGTGTCTTTCAGAAGGTACATAAATTAATACCTACTTTTCCCCTCAGATTTGAGTCATAGCTATATTTTATAATCATCTGCCATAAATTACTGAATTGAAACCAAGAAGAGCCAAGCTACATGGCTACCATAAGACAAACATGGTTCTGAATCTTTCAGGTTATTGGGGATGGGGAAAATCCCATGTTTATCCATAACCAGCAAAACAGTTAACCTTCCACATTCTCCCCTTTCTTTCCCTTCAATTAATGACAGGCCCTGGGTCTACCCTCAACATTCAGGAATGGGCCTGGAGAAAATTCTATAGAAATGCAGAATTTGCTTTTAAATAAAAAGGTCCCTTCCCCCCCCCCCACACATTTTTTTTCCTTCCCCAAGAAGACATACTGATTTTTTTAAAAAAGATTATTACATTGGAAAGACCTTGAAGAGATCAAATAAAAAACAATAACCTTGAAGAACCATTTTCAAAACATTCAGCAATAGGTTGGCTCTTGGTTATGAATAACGGGGGGCACCAGGAATTACATGAACAATTGAAATTCTATACTTATTTCAGCAAAGAATTCCAATACCTTCATCTCCAAATGCCTGCTCAGAACTCTAAGAATTTGATGTGCATTTCCTTTGACTTTCCACTCTCTGGGGAGGTGTGAATGAGTCATGAAATGGGTGGGGAAGGGCCAACAAAAAAAGTTTCAGGGGTGGGAAGTGGTAGCAGGGCATGGGCATTAAAATAATACAAGATGAAAGATTTAGAACCACAAAGGACCTTAGAGGCTACTAAGTCTGCTCCCCCCCACCCCCACCACCTATTTAAGATATGAGGCCCAAGGTCACAAAGGCATTAAGCAGCAGTGGAAAATTTGAACCCAGGATCTCAGACTCCACCACTGTACCATATTGCTTCACTCCCTGAATAATTTAGCGTTGGTTACAATGCTAAGCTCCAGTTCCCAAAAAACTAAAACCAAAAAAAAAAAAAAACCCTTCATTTCTATAAAATGTGTATAGTCACTCAGACAGATTCCTGGGCAAATCATTTTCACCATTTTTCAACAGCTTAAAAGAAAAAAGATATCCTAGAGGATGAGATAATCTAAAGTCATTATGATCTATTTATCATATTAAATGTTTTCATATTTAATGTTTAAAACCCATCTTTGCCTCTTGGAAGCATATAAGGAAAGCCAAATGACCAATGAACAAGCATTCTTTCAGGACCTCTTGGGAAAAGACTGCACCTCACAATAACAGGGGGGAAGATGCATAAAAGTTATATAAAGTGGTAAACCATACTGCTACCAAAGGAATTCCCCCCATACCACATTTTAAGGAAACCTTTTCAGATGTTGAAGTTACACCATAACCAGTTCAAGATGTTCCCACTGACAGCTAACATGGGAGGAAAGACTTCCAGCTACCGAGGACATTTTTCTACTACCTTTCTTGCCCTTTAAATCTCTCCTCCACTTTCCTCCATTTTCCTGACCCCCCTTTCCACCGTCCTTCATTTAGTTCTTAGATTCCATGCTGTCCAAAACTATACCATTCTAATTTTCTTTTCAGGACAGTTTGTGGAAAGATACAGGTGCACACATGGGCTATGTGCTGCTTCCCTAGTCTGGCTTTACCCACCCCCATCAATCTCCCACCCAATGAGGTTGTAGTGGGAGGCCTGAATGACATTTCCACAATGAATGCTTATAGCTATATTTCAAAACACCTAACTACGCTGTTGCCATAGGAGCAATATTATGAAGCTTATTTTGGTAGCGCTCAGTGATCGTTTGTTTCATTTGTGATGGAAGGCCTCCCCCAAATACGTACACTTAAATGTAACATTTAAGCAGGCATAGATTCCATGCACCACGTTAAAATCAATTACAGGCGTAACCAGATGGGGATAAATGTTCATATTGCCAATTAGTAAATGTGGCAGGGAGGGTCAAATCAGTCATAACAGAGAAAGCAGATGAATGGTAACCCTTCCTATACACACACTTGAACACAGAAAAATCCCCCATGAATGATAATAACCACTAGAAACTTAAATGTACCCAAAGGCAGAATTAAACATGATAGAAGTATTACTTATAATCAATGAATAACTGAAGAAAGATGGTTAGACTTAATAAGACAGGATGCAAAAAAGTTCCACTGGGACCCAGTATGACACACTTTAAAGTAATTCAAACAAGTATTTCCAAATAGATGAGTAAAACCTAAAGGGACAGAGAGACTTGATCATTAAGTGGAAGAATGGGATCTATTAAAACATGAGGTTTCAAAACATGATGAAATGAAATACACAGCAATGAATCATTAATGAGTTATTATCACAGATCAGTAGTTTGATGAATAACCTAGCTACGAACGTCTCACTTCCCATCATTATCAAAGACTGGAGGACCTAAACATTCATGTACTTTGGACAAGCAAGCAGAATTTTTCCAGGTGTTCAGTCAGCCACACCTTAAATAAAATCAATTGTGATATACGAAAGGTTGTATCACATTCTTTCTGATTTGCTGGAGAGCCCTGCCCTTAATGGGAATGTTTATCTCAAAAGTCTTTCTTTTATTGCTTGTCTTATTAAACATTTCCGTCCCCCCCTCCCCTCCAAATTTAGTCACACAAAAGTCCTGAGTTCTATTTTTATAAAAAGCATTGTTCTGAACGTTTTCCAAGGTTGGGGGTTGGAGGGCAGGGAAGAGGGGAGGAGAGAAAATGTTTATTCTCTTTCTGGCCTCACCATCTTTCCTACTTCTCCCAAAGCAACTTGGTTAACCCTTGTTATATTACAGAAATTATATATATAATTATATTATAATTATACATGTGATATAAACTCTTAGAGATTATATCCCATGTATAATTATAATGTTTCTAGAAAAAGCATATAAGTCCTTAAAAAAGAGTATTTCTCTAATACAAGAGCCTTTATTTCAAATTAAACTTTTCAGTTTTAGTTACTATAAGAAAACAAAAGCATACACAAAACCCACACAAACCAATCTCTCATTTTTGTTATTATAACTTTTATGTGTTAAGAACATGCAATTTTAAAAACTTAAATCTTAAAAAGAACAAGCACAAAATATTTTTGTATTTAATATTTTAGTTTTTTATCATTTAAATAGGGATCACGTGATTGGGCCTACTGACCAATAAGAAAGTATACCCATCATTCTTATTCTGCTTTCCTCTTATAATCAACCATTTCGGCATAACCATTCATAAGAAATCAAATTAAGAAATCAAATATCAACGTAAAATACAAAAATGTATTTTCTTACAGCATTTGAAAAAGAAGCTATTAGTTATGTAACTATATATATATATTTCTCTAGAAACCTTAAAAGTTTCATGTTAAATGAGAGGGAGGGATGGAGGGAAAGTGAGAGAGGGAGAGAAAAGGGGGAAGGAGCTTAAGCATAACATTCTAAAATGAGATGACTTAGACAGCGGGAAAAAAAAAGGCACACTTTTAAGTCTAACTGAAACCACATATCCACAAATTAGAACAATTCTGAAATTCAAACATCGTTAAAAAGACTACTCTCACATCACAACCCGTTAATCACAGCTAAAATAAATTTATTCAAATGCCTTATTTGATTTGTTATTTTGGTAAAGATTTTCATTAGATACTTTCTTGTAAATTGGGTATTAATAAGCTAACCCTAAAGAAAAACACCCCTACTGGTATATTACACACAAGTTAGGGCAGCAGAAAGATTCATTTGCTTATCAACTATTTTTTCCACTCTTTAAAATCGACTCCTTGCATTAAATATACTCAAACTAAAACAAGTAATGCAATTGAATTTTTCTTAATTGCCTGAGTTTCTTCCTGGATATTATTTTATATTCTTGCACTACCCTAAAAAAAATTCCTCCACTGTGCTTTTGTGTTCTTGGCTTCTACAGAGTTATTAGGAATCTGCAAACAATTTTACAATTCTAACATGCACCAGATGATATCCATTAGTAGGCAATGCCATTTTTTTTTACTTACCCATTCTGGATAAAGCATTATTTCCTGGGGACAATGCTGCAGCTTCCGTTAGCTAAAAACTCCCTCTTCACAACTAGATAAATCTTCACAAGTAGATATAAAAAGCTTTGTTTCAGATCCTTTGGAACTCTCCCCTCCACCCCCCTTCTACAGAAGTCCTCCAAAGTAAGAAGCTATCAGCATTTCATTCCTGTGACAAAACAAAGGAGAAAAAAAAAAAGGAATAAGTCCACACAAGTTCCTGGCAAAGATTTTAAACTGCATTCTTCTAAGTTTAATCAGTAAACAATCTTAAAGTGACAGTTACCAGTTCATAAAAGCCAGAGATTAATCCAATCAGCGGCCACTGGCCTCCGTTGCATGCCACCGGCCTGGTCAATCAGCAGTACTGATAACTTTTTATCACATGTTGCTGAATCACTCTATTCTCAATGTTACAACATACGTGTAACTGAAGACTGGAGGAGAGTTAACTTCAGTTGAGCTCCAGCTCAGGGAGCTCTTATAGAGAACCGCCAATTAGCTGATGACCAATCACAGCCTGCAACTAGTACCTCAGTCACATGATAGGGCAAGTCCCCATTACTGCAAAATTTCTGAATTACTGGGGTTACACAAAGGACACTCAATGGGGAGGGGCTGGGGAAGGAGTAAACTCAAATAGAAAACGCCCAGGCTGAGGCAGCTAAGTCTTATAAAGCAGGAAACACCCTAGCCTCACACAGACTTTCACATACATTCACAACTAGCCCTAAGAGGGATGTCTGGCACATGTTAAATTAATCCCTGGGCAAGAGATTGGGTTTATAAATCTACCACAGAAATAAACTCATTCCATTTGTTCTCCTGCCCCTTCCCTCTTTACAATGTTTATAAAATTTTAGTTTCCAAAAACATTGAAAGAAAAAGGGCTGATTTTCCCCCCAAACATAAGCTGTACTATAATGCTCCCTCCCACTCCCACAACTTTCCCCCATTTTTGTTTTCTGAAAGGATATTATGTCAAATGTAGATTTTTTCATTAGAAGTATTTCTTTCAAATTGCTATTATAAATCAGGTAAAAGTAACAAATTGCTGGGACCAATTAGCACAATAATTAGTGAAACATATCTGTCCCGAAAACAATTCTGAACTTTTCTTTAAGTCTGGAGGAAAAATTCATTACAATAATGAAATCTTTCCCCTTTTAGTAAAAATAATTTTTAAAATATGAACTCCCTCCAACTTATCGAATATTTTAAAGGTCTGTTCTAGGTTTTAAAAAAAAAGATATTTGCATCTCCCCAAAATAAATGTTTCTTAATGAATTTTAATTTTTCTCATTCTATTTTCAAGCCACTGAATGTGAAAGATTTCAAAATATGGTCTCTGTTTCATCTTTCACGTCTAAGACAGTTACATTTTGATCACAAAGCCACAGTAGCTGTTTTTCTTTAAGTAACAGGAGGAAGAACCCCGGTTGCTGCTTGCCATTCCCAATTTATGGTAGTAAGAGCATGTCAGGAAAACCAGCCATGACGACTCCAGCTCCCTAAAACCCCACCCCTTTGCTCCTCAGAACAAGGGTGTTTTTTTAAGAAATGGAATGAAAGGGCCCATATAAGATACGATTCAGTCATACTGTGACTACACTTAATCCCAGAAATATAGTGAAAGTTACAGACAGTAAAGTCTAAATATAGACATTTCAATTTAAAATATATTCTGATTAATTTTCTACCAATGGATAATCTGCAGAAGAAAGTCTTAGAATTGGTTTGAAAAAAATAGTCATATATTCTTTTCTTCACCCCAAAATAGCTAAGTTACCAATTTTACAAGTGAAGAGACAACTAAGATTTCTAGTTCGTATATTACCATTAAGTAGATTTTACATGTTAAATTTAAATTACTACATTTAAGCAACATTTCTGATCGCCAGTTAAATGGTTTAATGATTGAATCCTTTTCATTTCATTTTCTACTAGTTTAAAAACTACAACCCTAACCTGTTTCATATCATACTTTGCTGCACTTTAAAAATAGAATTAAAAATTGGGAAAACTTTCCTCGAGTTATTTAATTTTTTTACAATAGGCACCTAGGTAACAAATTCTAGAAACCCGTAATTACTCTTTCCCTAAGGAGGCACTGTGTTACGGGGGAAAAGCGCTGGTTCTGAAGTCAGATGTCATAGGTTCAAATTCTGTCTCTAACTGCTTACTATATGTATGACCTGAGGCTGGGCCTCAGTTTCCAGATCTGAACAATCTTTGAGATTCCTTCTACATGTAGATCTCGTGAACCTGATTTGATTTACTGGACAAAATGCTGGGGATAATACTAAATAACTTCATATGCTATATTTCCTTGGTTTTTATCAGCTATGTGCAAAGGGTTTTCATGTTTTTTTAAAGTTAAAATGACTTTAATAACACTGAAACCAACTGAATAGTGTGATGTTGGAGCTCTTCTATTCAATACCCAGGATAAGTCAAATTCTTTGAATGCAAAAGCAATTCCTTCGGAATATGCCACTGGCAAAACCTGTATTAGCTCTTTCAGGCCACCAAAGGTGTTACTTAGGGGAATTACTGCTTAACTAACATTAAAGCAGCAGTGGTGACTCAAGAGTTAATTATGAATGTCGATTGTTCCTAAGAGACAAGTCTATAAGTGGCTTATAATTCTGGTTAATTCTGTACCTTTGTCAAACCTAATTTAGATTGTTAGGTCCCAGAGGGTTTGTTATTTTTTTCTCCCAGGAAGTAGTAAAGATAATGGAAGCCATATTATAGGTTTCACTTTTAGATTCAGAATAGCTCTTTATAAAAACAACACACACAGTCATGAAAACATCAAATAATGCAACGAAAGATATTCTAACCTCAACAAGCTTATGATTCACAAAACTTAAATTTATAATCAAGTACAGCTCGATCTTTGACAATTCTAATTTACTATATTTACTTCCATAATTTTCCTTGTGTCTGTTCTTCCCCTCCTTCGGTAGACATGTTAGCATTAACAGTAGTGGAAGGAAATTATAAATTATAAATTGCTACCTGTTGCCATGCTAACTAACACATGAATGCTATGGCTGCAAGCATAATTTGCCTTATGAGGACCCTCTGAAGGCTTGGTCATAGGAGTTAATTACTATTAACTCTTTCAGCACTGCTATTCTTTTCAAATACAGTAAAGTTAAGTCCTATGACCAAATCTTTGGAATGTCAATTGATAGTCAATAAACATTTATTAAGTGCCTACTATGTGTTGAGAACTGTGCTAGGCACTGAGGATACAAAAAACAGGCTCGAAAATCTAATCTACAAAGTGTAATGGCAAGCCAAATGGGCCTTTTTGTTTTGCCCTTTTTTCTTTTGGAGTTCCAGTTCTTCTCAGCACTAAGGTAATCAAGTGCCTTTGATTGAGACTTGCCTTTGTTTCAATCAAGAGTCTTTGCTGATCTGCTTAAGTCACAAGAGTTTGAATCATATGGTTGTGACACCCTCTGACCCTGAAGTGTGTGTGTGTGTATATGTATACATACATGTATACAAACATATATATATATATATATATATATACACACACACACATATACATACATACACACACACACACACATACTCTGAGGCTAGCATTTTGCTTTGGGGGCGCATTCATTGGAAGGGTGTTTGTGTGGAGACTCTGGGTAGCAGTTAAGAAGCCCCCCTGGCTTTGAAAACCCAGATGTTGGTGCTTCTCTCTCTGGTAACTATATATGTATGTATTGCTATGGACAGACAGTTGGAAGCTTTGTCTACCGATTTGTATTATTTGCTCTCTTTATATAATTTCTGCTTGTAATTTCTGTTTGTGTTTTCTCTGAAGTTCAGGGTGCTGACTTTTTCCCCTGAGCTAAGTGGATGATATATGTATGTTTAATTTAAGTGAGATTGTAAACCCCTTAAAGTTGCTTTCCTTAGAAAAGCAGATCAAAGAACCTGTGCTAGTAGCCCTCCTGTGTGCTGGTGCTATTGGCTTTACACAGCCATGGTAGCTACAAGTAACATTGGTGTTACACAAGCATTACCAATATGTACAAATTTTGTACAGGACAGAGATGGAGAAAAATAGAGAGAGGGGAAAAAAGATGGAAGGCACTAGAATTAAGAGTTGGGAAAGACTTCCTGTGGAAAACGGGATTTTAGCAAGAACTTAAGAGAAGCCAGGAGGTTAGAGATGAGAAGAGAGAACATTCCAGGCATGGAAGACAACCAGAGAAAATGCCTGGAGCTGAGAGGTGGAGTGCCTTGTTTATGGAACAAGCAAAGAAGTCAGTGACACTGGACTGAAGAGCATGCATCAGGGAGTAAAGAATAAGAAGACTGGGAAGATAGGAGAGAGCTAGGTTATGAAGGCCTTTAAATGCCAGAGGATTTTGTATTTAATGCTAGAGGCAACTGAGAGCCACTGGACTGTATTGAGTATTGACATGACTAGACCTGCACTTTAGGGAAATCACTTTAGTGGCTGAATGATCGGAGCCCTGGGGCAGGCATACCACTAGCAGGTTATTGCAATGGTCCAAGTATGAGGTGTTAAGGGACTGCACCAGAGTAGTGGCAGCATTAGAGGAGAGAATGGGTGTATTTGAGAGGTGTTGCAAAGAAACAGGCAGACCCCAGCAACAGATTAGATGGGGGTGGGGCAGAGATAGTGAGGAATCCAGGATGACTCCTAGATTGGGAGGAGGGAGGTGCCCTTGAGAGTAATAAGGAAGTTAGAAGGTGTGGAGGGTTTTGGGGAAAAGATAATTAAATTTTGAATATACTACTGAGTTTAAGATATCTACTGTACATGTAGTTTGAGATGTCTGAAAGGTAATTGGAGATGAGAGATTGGTAGTTAGCAGAGAGGTTAGGGCAGGTAGATTTGAGAATCATCTGCCCAGACAAGGTAACTTAAATCCATGGAGCTCATATGATCACCAAGTAAAACATTACTGATAGAGAAGAAAAGATAACCCAAGAGAGAAGAACCCTGTGGGACACCTATGATTATGGAACATGACCTGGATAAGGATGCAGAAAAGGAGGGACTGAGAAAGAACAGTCATAGAGAGGTAGGAGGAGAACCAGGAGAAAGTGGAGTCCTGGAAACCTAGATAAAAGAGAGTTTATCAAGGAAGAGAGAAAGTGATCAACAGTGTCAAAGGTCCAAGAAAACAGGATTGCTAAAAACCAAACTAGCTAGCCAGAGAAAAAATAATGCGGAAGGAAAATAATTCCCTATTCCCTCCTCAAACAAAGGAGGAAAAAATTGAGGGGAGAAGAGAGCATACAAAAATGGTATAAATCAGCTAAATCAAGAATTGTTTACAAACAGCTAAGGTGGGACAGGGGATTGAGCAGTAGGCAAGAGCTAAGATCAAATGAGATTATATTTGTAAAGCACTTAGCACAGAGCCTGGTAGGTGCTTAATAAATGCTTGTTTCTTTCTTCCTCTCTTCATTCACTTTACAAAATGATTACTTCTCCCACTGACTTATATTCATAAAGACTTCACTCAATTAGGTAAATTCTAAATAACCTAAGAATTTAATTTGAATTACAAAAATTTAATTCACATAATACCTTACCATTAGGTAAATTCCAAATAACCTAAGAATTTAATTTGAATTACAAAAATTCACATAATACCTTATCATTAGGTAAGTTCTAAATAACCTAAGAATTTAACTTGAATAACAAAAATTTAATTCACATAATACCTTTCAAGAACATGTTTACTGAGGCATAAATGGTTAATGTATGAGCCCTCCACATTTGTACACAACATTTTATTCAGTAATCAAACTACGTACATCAAGACAGTGATTAATCTAGCCATTCATTTTGTTTTGACCTAAAGAGAGCTAAATTAATAAACACAGAGATTATAATTTTATAATTATACAGCTTTCGAAAATATTAATAAAAAAACCACACTGCAAAATGTCCATCAGAGCACATTTCCTATTGTTGTGTATGTCCTACGTATTATTTTTATTAATGATAATAACGATGATGATAATACTGAGTGTGTTAAGATTTTCGAAGTTCTTCACGAATATTATTTCCTACTAGCCTCACAGCAACGCAGGGGAGTCGGTGCTATTATTATCCATATTTTTACAGGTAAGGAAACAGTCCCAGAGAGGTTAAGTGACTTGCCTGGTCACACAGCTAGTAAGAATAGAGGCTACATTTAACTCAGGACTTCCTGACTATAGGTCCAGCGCTCCACCCACTACACCAGCCAGCTAGCTGTCTCATGGCTGAGTCATTCACAAAATGCCATTTATGAATGTGGAAAACCCAGTTCCATATGTTTTATCATTTGTATCTTTTTTCCCCCTTGGTGAAAATCATCTATTTCACTATTTAAAAAAAAAATTAGTCTCAGTGATCTAAACACTTGATTTTGCTAATGTGATCTGTTTAATTCTTCTAAATCTTCTAGTTTTTCATAAAAATGCACACACACACACACACACGTATGTGTGTGTGTGTGTGTGTGTGTGTGTGTGCGCGCATGCATAAAATCTTACAGAGACTAAGCCACAGGAGACAAGGAAGAAATTATCGATGACATCCTTATTATTTTTATGATTTGGGATCTAGTAGTATAGTTTACTGAGCAAAAGGACTTCTTGCTCTTGCTTTCTTCCCCCGCCCATTTTTAAGAACATACTGACTCAGTTTTAGGCTTCAATGACAGATGAATATATAGTGTGTGGGGGTGGCTAAGGGGGTGAGCTGGGTAAGAAGAAAAGGAGGATGGAGAATATGGTTGGGAACCAAGAGCTGAATCATAGCCATGTGAGTAATATCAGGGTGTTTTTTTTCTCTTGCTTAGGGTATGAATCAAATTAAGTTTGTTTTCCTGTGGGTGAAGGGAGACTATAATAGTGTGAATCAGAGCAATTATCAAATATGTGGCACAAACTAAAAATTAATTACAATCACTGTCTTCTCTCAATTTCTGCCAGAAGATGCAGGGGATCTTTTGTTAATCTATATAATCTTTATAAAACATTCTAAAAGTCTGAACTTTTCAAATATCAATTTCTCCTTTACCTTCCCCCCCCCCACATTGTTTATTAATATCCTAGAAATAGGAACTTACTGAGATGTTTCTATAAAGATACACGTTTTATATCCCATTAAGATCATACAACCGATCAAGTCTGCTAGGTAGGTCCTAGGGTAAAACTGCAGTTTAGGTAAGGTACAATCCAGCCTTCAGAGAACTTACACTCTATTCGGAGAGTGAAATAAGACACATGAGTATAAATAAGTGCAGTATGTAATACTACTTGACAAGGAACAAAAATTCCATGAGTAATGATGGGAATGCACCAGGTTACAATTTATTTTTGCCACCAGCAATGCAATCAAAGCACAGGGAAGCATTGTTACAAAAACAAGGACAAGAACTATGGATTTTGCCCCAAGAACATTCCAGTACAAATACTCAACATTCACATGCACACACGAAAAGTTATGGATTATAATTATAAAAACTTTGAATGGAAAGGAAAAAGTCACCTGAAAGGCTTTTCAAAATTTTAAAATTGTTTCATGTTGAAGAAAACAAATGACCATTAGTCAATGGTTCATAGCAAGGGTCACCAAACTTCAGCCTGTGGGGCAGAGCAGTCAGCCTGTGCCATCCTATGGCCTTTGGGCTAAGAATTTTTATGTTCTTTAAAACCCATTTTAGTTCTTTAGTTTAGTGGCTGTACAAAAACAGGGGGCACTCTGGATTTGCAAGATTTAGGACTGGAAAAGACCTTAGAGGCTATCTAATCCAACCACTTCATTTTTATAAGATGAAGAAACTGAGGCATTGGGGATATTAAATATGTGCCCACTGTCAGACCAGTAGTAAGCATGGGGGGTGGGATTTGAACCTAGGTCTTTAACTCTGGAGGCAGTGTACGCCACAGGTTCCCTTTTACGTGGAGTATGAAAGAAAGGGTTTTTTGTTTTGTTTTTTTAAGGTGTATGGGATATCTTTGGATATTTATTTATAGTATTAGAAAGCATTGTTATTTTCCTGTGCTCTAAATGGATACATTCTAAGAAGAACCATAGCATTTTCTAATATCCAACGCTTGAAACATTTTTGGTGCTTATTTTGTCACTAACCTCTCTGAACTTTCTTTCGGGGTTGTTGGTGAGCAAAGTACTTTATAAATAGTCAAGTGCTATATGAATGGGAGTTATTATTTATTTGCTTACTTCAATACTGCAAAATATTTGTGTGGGCATTGCTTATGCTATCCTTTGGAACCTCAACATAAATTTCTTTTATTTTTAAGATTCTATTTTATTTTACATTTAGATCTGAATTCTCTCTTTCTCATCCCACTCTCTTTCTCATTCCCCCGCCCCATAAGAAATCAAGAAAAGCAAAACTCTTGTTAAAAAACACATAGGCAAAACAAAGTCCTGCCTTGGCTATGTTTAAAAAAAAAAAAAGGACTCAATCTACACTCCAAGTGCATCACCTCACTATCAGAGGAGGACAGCATGTTTCATCATGAGTCCTTTGGAATTGTACCTGGTCATTGTGGTGATCGGGGTTCCTGAGTCTTTCAAAGTTGTTTGTCTTTACAATATTCTTGTTGGTTCTGGTTGTGTCTACTTCACTTTGTATCAGTTCATACAACTCTCCTCAGGCTTTTCTGAAATCATTCATTTCATCACACAGCAATATTCTATCACATTTGTATACCATAATTTGCCCCAACAAAAATATCAATCTCTCCTTTTTATTGTAGGCAGTTTCACAAATTGATATGGCCCTGGAATTCATCACCTACTGGCCCTCTATTGATGGGTCTCTCCTAACTGAGGTAGGCTAAGCCTCTTTGGAAAACAGACTAGTTTGCCTTGAAGAGAAATAGGTAAGTTTGGAAGAGAGGAAGGGTTTGCAGTGGTTTTGGGGTGGGGGGAGTGGGGACAATAAGTTCTGTTTTGGTCATTTTAATTTTGAAATCCAGTTAAAAAGGTCTAATGGGCAGCTGATAATACAAGAGCTCAAGAGAGTGACTAAATTTAGAATGCAGATCTGGGATTTATCTGCAAAGAGATAGGCGATTATCAAGTAAGACTGCATGGAAAGAAAAGAGAGGCCCCAGGACAAAGGACTGGAAGACTCCCAAATGGTGGCACAGATAATGAATGAGTGAAGGAGACTGAGGAGGACTAACTAGGAACAAACCCAGAGAAGAGCAAGCATCCCAGAGGAGAAAGGAGGTCAAATGCTGCATAAAGGACAAGAAAGATGAGGACCCAGAAGAGCCCATGCGACGGGCAATTAAGAGATCCTGAGTAACTCTGGAGAGGGGGATTAGGCTAGAAAAGTACAATGCAGAAGAAGAATGAAGAGGAAGTATACACGGAGTTTGGCTAAGAAAGGGAGGAATGGATTAGTGAAGTTCTATTTTTTAATTTTATTATTGACTGGGGTATGTTTATAAGCAGCCAAAGAAGGAACCAGTCGATAAGGAGAGACAAGATTAGAAAGAGGCAGACTGGTACAATCTTTGGAGACTATGGGAGGGGACTGGATAAAGGGTACATTTAGAGGGGTTGGCATTCTCTAGGAGAAAGAATACTTCATCAGAGACTAAAGGAAATAATGGGGGGATGGTATCAAAGAGTTGTTGGATGGGGAATAAAGAAGTGGAAGCTTTCTGGGAATGTTCTTGATATTTTTTTTTTCAGTAAAGTATGAAGTAAAGGCCTCATCTGAAGGAGGGAAGAAATACTGTGGGAGGCGAGGAGACAAGGAGGAGAATGAATACATTAGGGAGAAGAAATAAGACTGCCATGATGAAGCAAAGGCCCAGTTTGGGTCGGATTACATAAATGTGTAGGGGGCCCAGTTTGCACAGGTTAACGGCTCTAATTCTATTAAACAGCATGTGAGTAGGAACAGAGGAGGTGGATGGTGTGTGGGGGGAGTCACAAGGGTTTGGGTTTAGCAAGGCATGAAGCAAATAGGAAAAGGGAGCAAAGAACTCAAGAACTGAGAATAGGATAGAGTCGAATTAGTTCTTGGAAAAGGAACCAGGTAAGAGGTGGCCTGGCCAATTTACAGGGATGGAGGGATTATAGATCATGGTGAACATAATGCCTTAGTTAAGGAAGAATAAGGTACAGGGAAAGAGGGAATGTTGGATCAGTGATCAGATAAAGGGATGTTTGTAATGACATAAGTGGAACCCTTGTGCATTCTAGTAAGATTAAGAGCATCACCATTTCCATGTGCAGATTAAGTAAAATGGAGTAGTAGGTCTTCAGATAAATTATTTCAAGACCACTACATGATAAACCAAGTTGAAACTGTGTGGGATGAAAGACCCTCACCAATTAAAAGTTAATAAGGGTGGGAACAGAAATAAATTTTATTCAATTCTTGAGAACTGGGCATCCTCTGCTAGCACAGAGCAGAACCAGCAAAGGAGGCACTTTACAAGGAGCAAAGCACCCATAATTATACCTAACCCAAGAGAATTCCTGCCCACCTCTGACCTTTCTCACCATTGGCTGGGAGGTGGGCCTACAATCTGAGCATGAAAGCTAGACAAAGAACTGGGAAATTGAGGCACAGAAACTCCAATTCCCATTCCCTTAGTCAATGATTACAACCAAGGTGACATCTATAAATCTAAAGGAGGAGAATAGGATAAGGGGAGGGGGAGACACTCTCCATTCTTCTACAGTACTTTTACAGTAAAGGAAAGCAGGTCACAGTGACCCTATTCTTACTGAGCAAATCTTTAAACCAGAACCAGAAGAAAGAATAAAAAGTTTCAGGGTAAACTTTCCCAGAGGCTGAGCCATCAGACTCTCACAGCCTCAGAATTTTTCCACTTCCCTATTTCTTGATTTTTTAAACATTTCTTAGTATATAGTTATAGACATGTATTTATACATATCTTCCCTGTGAAGTCTTCACATTTTATTTACCTCACACATAACTTACCAATTTCTACTTGAATCTCCATTTTGAAGTTCTGATCTCAAGTTCCCCTTGAGTTAAAAGTTTGTATTTAAATTTTTCCAGATCCGTATAATCCTCAAGTAAACCCATGCACTTAGAGCATGACAGATATCCTTAATTACCATGTGAGTACCAACCAAGTTGGAATTCAAATGCAACAACCAGAGTATTTATTATGCACCCACTGTCTGCCAGGCATTAGGGATACAGTGCCTAGGCACTGAGAATACAAATATAAAGTATGAAACAATCCCTACTTGCAAGGAACTTACATTCCAACTGAGGCCTTACAGATCAGGTGACTCTTATTTCCCATTGTCCACACGCCTTGGACTGGACTCCACCATCCCACCTTTTCACATTCCTTTGTGTTTTGTCTTCCATTAGATTGTAAGCTCCTTGTAGACAGGGACTGTCTTTTTCTTATTTGTGCCCCTGTAATAGTAATTAAGGTGGGACTTTTTGTTTTTCTCCTAAGTGCCTTTAATGATTCTGGCCTTTGTTTGAATGGGGCAGATGAAGTGGGATCCTTTTGTCTTGGAGTATTTCTCAGCACTGAGAAAACTGGGAGTCAATGATTTGTATATGATGTGATCCTGAGGATGGAAAACTTTCCCAGACCCAGCCTGGGTGAGGTCAGAGCCCTCAAGGCTCCAAAGTGGATATAACTGAGGAGAGCTTGGCATTTGATTTTTGGGGCACACTCATGGGCAAGCTGCAAACTGCCCCCCAGCCTTGCAACCCAGATGTTGGTACTGGTAGCTATGTATTGTGATTTGAATCAGACAAGGTCTGTCTGCTGCTGTTGTGTTGTAATTTGTTCGTATTTGCTCTGAAGTTCAGGGTGCTGGCTTTTTTCCCTGAATGATATTTGTATGTTGGTTTGAAAGAAGACTGTTAACCCCTTAAAGTTACTTTCCTCAGTAAAGCAGATCAAAGAACCTGTGTTGGCAGCTTTCTGGGCACTGGTTGTTGGTGGATCTTACACCCCCACAGAAGCCCCCAGCATTTGGCATAGTGTCTGGCACATAGAAGGTGCTTAATAACTATTCACTGATTGAAGATTCCTTTAGTTGAGAGAGATTCCTTCTTCTACAGTTGAGTTCTTACTAACAGGCTGTGTTTTCAAAGTTTGTTTATTAAGTTGTAGTTTTGGAACTCAGATCACATTTTATAAGTGGAAAACGAGGTCTATAAGCTATTATTTAACCCATAATGCATACCATGTTCCACTCAGGTTCTATTCTGGTATCTCCTGCTAGAATGAAGATGGCCCTGGGAGACTAAACCTTATCAGTCCATACCAATCTGGAGGAGTCTCTAACAGGAGCACAGTAAAAGACTTTTCTGAGGGTGGCTTAGTTAAATTTGGAGAGGATCAGCCACCAGACAATGTAGAAAATAATGAATCTTCCCTCAAAGGAACTCATTGAACCACCCAAGGTATGGATGGAAGGGTTTAAATCTATATGAGGGTGGGGTGAGGTGAGGGGGTTGATGAAGTCACTACCAAAGCAATATAAACAGGGACTGTCGTTTTAAAATCCTTGGTGCTCTGCACAATGCGTGTTTTGTATGTAAGAGGCACTTAATGTGAACTGTTAGAATCCCGAGGAGTACGTTCAATACTCTGTATTGATGAGTACCTAGTCTGAAAGGAAGATCCGCTTCTAACTTACTCATCTTTCCTAATTTCCCTTCCCCTCCTTCCATGGCCTCTATCTTGAGCCCTCTCTCCCAAATTGCCTCGTTAACTACGATCTGTCATGGGTTTGGTTATATCTGCTAATACAATTCAAGTTGGAGAAAAGCAAATGTGACAGCCATGGAACCAAACGCTGTCCCCTCCATCAGGAAACAAGGTGGAAGGGGCTATGTCTCTGTCCCACTGCGGCTTGAGGACCTACTTGCAAAGGAGAAAAGAGAGATTTTGATCTGCAGGATCACCAGGACTTGGCAGTGAAGTTACACATGGTATGAAGGAGAGGGAAGGGTTAAAGAGAAATGGAGCCCCTTCCTCTGCTTTCCTTCATTCCTCAGCCCTTTGCAATCCAGCTGGCTTCTAACCTCATGGCTCAAACTAAAACTGCTCTTTCCAAAGAAGCCAATGGTCTTTCAATCGCCAAATCAGACGGTCTCTTTTTTCAATCCTCATCCTGCTGTGCTTCTTTGAAGCAATCACTATCTTCCCCTGTCCCAACCCTACTTTCTTTGGTACTTCCCTATTTCTGCTGAAATAGGCAACAACGTTTTTGAAGTGGCTCAGGTTCACAATCTTAGTGCTCTCTTCCCCTCCTCACTCTCATTTACCCAGATGCCAAATTATTTGCCAAAGATTGTCTGTCTCTGCTTCCACAAGGTCTCTCACACCTGTCCCCTCCTCTTTACGTACAAAGCCAACACCCTGGTTCAGTCTTGACTACTGCAGTAACCACCTAGATGGTCTTCTTGCTCTAAGACTCTTCCTCCTCTCCTCACCTGGTCCTCTCCACAGCTGCCAGAGTGATTCTCCTAAAAGCAAGGTCTGATTAGGTCACTCTCCTACTCAATAAACTCCGATGCCTCTAGGATCAAATACAAGGTCTTCGGTTTGACTTTTAAAGCCCCACCCTCCTTTCCAACCTTATTGTACATTCCTGCTCTTCCTGTGCCATTGGGACCCATCATACTAGCCTTCTTGTCCCTCAAACACAACACTCCATCTCTGGCCTTCCTGTCTTTTCCCTGGCTCTCTCCCATACCTGGAATGCCCTCCCTCTTTTCAAAACTCTACCTCACATAATGCTTCGTTTTCTTCTAAACTACGGGCAAGCACCACTTTCTACATGAAGCCTTTCCTGATTCTCCTCAGTTGTCACTGCTTTCCTCCTCCTCCCCCCGCAGAAAGTTTACCTTGTTTTTAGGTGGCTTAGTGGATGGAGCATTTAATTAGGTTTGTACACAGTGGGGAAAGAGCCAAATCATTTCAGAATAATTATATATTTAAGGAAATGATCATGGAATAATCGTATCTTCGAAGGAGAAAAAAGGGGGAGCTTTCATGTGTTTTTAACTAGGACACTGAAATTTAAATATACCACCGACATTAACCAATAAAATGTGATTTAGAGATTGTACTTGAATACAATAACTGTTGAAAATTGACATGTGTCGCACAGCCACACATTAGAAGCAGTTTACAAATTTAAAAATTTAAAAAAAGTGAGAAGGACAGTAGAAAGCAGTGTTGGCTAGGACATTAGTAGGGGGGTAGAATATAGGAAAGAATTCCTAATGCTACAAGACCCATCTGGTTCAATTCTATTTTACAGATGAGGATGCTGAAGCCCAGAGAAGTGAAACACGCCAAGTCCAGCAGTCTGTGATGTTTCTGCTAGGCTATTCGTTGTTGGGTAGCATGAGCTTAGGGCGGAAGTGACAGGAAGGAGGATGGACTTCACTGTAATGACAGGTGGAAGAAAGGAGCCCTCAGATTCTCCTCACAAGTCCTTCCCATGGCTAAAAAAGGTGGTTGCGGTGGGGGTAATTATGACACAATCACAAAGAAGAGAATGCAAGTCTAGGAAAGGAGCCCACTGAATTAGATCTCTAGGAATTCGCCTTATATCAGATGCTGTAGGGTGGCATCATAAATTAGAGGAACAAGGAAAAAAATTACATTTAATATCTATAGCTAAGGAAAGAGTTCATGATCAACCAAGGGATAGAGAGGATCACAGAAGGTAAAATGGATAATGTCGATAATAAAAAATGATTTTTGCACAAACAAAACCAATGAAGCTAGAATTAGAAGAGAAAGTAGCTGGTGGATGGGGGTGGGGGGGTGGTGGTGAGTGGAAATCTCTGCAGCAGGTTTCCCTAACAAAAATCTCATTGCTAATATTTATTAGGAAGCAATTCAAATTTATAAGACCAAGAGTCATTCTCCAATTTATAAACGATCAAGTGATATGAACTGGTAGTTTTCAGAAGAATAAATCAAACCTTTCAATAACTACATGAAAAAAATACTCCAAATCACTTATAATCAAAGTAATGCAAATTAAAGCAGCTCTGAAGTTCTGCCGTATGCCTGTTAGATTGGAAAAGTTGACAAAGAAGGAAAATGACATTCTGGAGGGACTGCAGAAAAACAGGTATATTGATAACAATACGTGGATCTATGAATTGGTCTGATCCAGGGGTGAGGAACCTGCAGCCTCAAGGCCACATGTGAACCCTCTAGGTCCCTGAGTGCAGCTTTTTGACTGAGTCCAAGTTTTACAGAACAAATCCTTTTATTAAGAGGATTTGTTTTGTAAAGTTTAGATTCAGTCAAAGGATGACACTTGAGGACCTAGAGGGCCACATGTGGCCTCAAAGCCACGGGTTCCCTGCCCCTGGTCTAGTCATTTTGAAAAGCAATTTAGAACCATGTTCAAAAAGCTATTGAATTGTACATGTGCTTTGACCTAGTGATATCACTACTAGATTTACATAGTGCTGTCACTAGTAGGTCCATACCCTAAAGAGATAAAAGAAAGAGGAAAAGTTCCTATATGTACAAAAATATCACTAGTAGCAATTAAGACAGGGGGGAGGGACGGAGGAGGAAGGGAAGTAGTAACTGTGTGCATGTGGGGGAAAAATGGAGCTGGATAGTGTCTTCATATTGAAATCAAAAGGAACCTGTCACATTTAGCCAACAACCTTAAGCTGATGATACTGATACTCATGGTACTATGTTAGATCAGGTCTGAAGGTACCTTCCTCCTCTGTGTCCAGGGCTACCATGTCTTCTGAAGTCCCACACCCCCCCCCCCAAAGAGGCTGATCTTTTTTTGATACTGAAAACTGGCTGATTATTGCCACTTTCAAGTGTATCCCAGTATGGACCCAGGGCATGTCAGGGGCAATGAGTCCAAGAGAGAAACGGGATCTTCTTGGGATCAGTCTCTGGAGAACCTCGTGACTTGGGTTACAATTCCTTTGGATGACTGACTGCCTACCATACTCCCCACAGCATTTGTTCTAGGTTCAAGTCATCTAAGTATATCCTTCCCCCATCCATGCCTCTCTTGAAGCAGATGGCATTGTACCAAGAAAATTGAGGCCACCTGTCCAGAGCTCCCTCTCATCTCCACTTCTATTAAGTCCACTGAACATCACTGAAGAAAGATGCACATCATTCAACATCCTTATAGAAAGATCTTGCCACGGTTGACTCACTCCTCTATTTGTGCCCTCAATAATGCAGCTTGTCCCTTCTATCTAATGTTCGACCATTCCTTATCTATTCCCTGATGCCTTCAAACATGCTCAGGTTTCCCCATCCTTAAAAAAACCTTCATCTGATCCCACAATTCCCTCAAGCTATCATCCTGTACCTTTCCCTCTTTCACCACCAAATTCCAATTTCTTAACCCCTGTGCAATCTGACCTCAATGAGCACTATTCAGCTGCTCTCTCCAAAGTTACCAATGATTTAAAAAAAAATTCCATGTCCTTTTCCCACTCCTCAAACACTTGCTGATAAATTAATCAGTGTTTGATACTCCTCACCTCCACCTCCACTCCCCCAACTTCTTTTGTGGATATTCTTTTCTCCCTGCATTTTCATGACAATTCTACATCATGGTTCTCTTCCCAGCTTGAAAAAGTCTTCTTAGTCTTGATCCAACAAGTAGGACGAGAATCATGACATAATCCATGTCCTTTCCCTAAGGGTGGTTATGCCCCAAGATATGCTCTCTCTCCCCGTCTCTTCTGATACTTTATCTCCAAATGAGAATTCATTATTTCCCCCCATATCCAACCTTCCTCCTAACTTTCCTACTTCTGATGAAGGCATCAACACACTCTTCTAGTTATATATATATATATATATATATATATATATATATATATATATATATGTATATATATATATGTATATACACACACACACATATATATATATATATACATACATACACATAAGCACACAAAAACACACACAAATATATACACACATACACAATGTAGGAGTCATCCTTCACTCTTCACTTTCACTGACCACTCTCCCCTTCCGCAAAGTTTATTGGGTATAAAATCTTGTTGATTCTATCTCCACAATGTCTCTCATATTCTCCTCCTCCTCTCTATTCACACTCTACAACTGCCCACAGCCTCTTCACTGGTCTCCATTCTCTATAATTCATCCTCCACACAGATCTGCCAAATTGATATCTCTAAAGTACTGGTCTGGTCATGTCATTCTCTTGCTGAGAAGCTTTTGGTGGCTCTGTATAGCCCAGAGGATAAAATACCAATTCCTCTGTTTGACATTTACAGCCTTTAACAATTGACTCCAACATCCTTCCCAGGCATTATACATTATGATCCAGAAGTTCCCTCCAATGAGGTAAATCACAACCCTTCCTTGCCTACCCATCCTGTCTAGGATTCTCCTAAGTCTACCAGAGTGGGTCCACCCAAACTGCCAGAGGCCAGCCTTGATTTCTCCTTTCATTCACCATGTGACTGACTCATGTTTCCTTCTTATCATAAAATCCTTAGATGATATCTTTTACTACTGCTTGCTTCAAGGTTCCTTACTGGCTTTATGTTGTAGCCTACTCACACCAACCATGTATCTTTCTGTTGCCCTCTGCAAGATAATAATTTTTAATTCTTCAAAGACAATTGTATTTCAAGTCTTGCTCCAATATAGAGATTTCTTTCTATAGTGAATAACTGGTATTTTAAAAGATGGTTCTTTACCTTCATGTTGAGCTTACAGTTAGTAATGAGGCTTTGCAATTTCCCAAAGGCAATTTAACCTGCCCTCCTCCTCCCCATATTGTGAATGTGACTTTATAATTAGAGTAATCAAACTTAAATGAAATTAACATTTTCATTTACCATTTCTGCAAATTAAAGTACAACTCTTAGTTTTTATGAGTACTAGGACTAAAGAGGATAAGAGAAATACTTTATACATTGGTATATTCTTGTGATCCACCACCATTATACAAGGGATGTAAAAATTTCAGAAGACAAAAACAGTAAGAATGACCTTAGCTCATAACAAAAAAAAAAAAACCTCACAAAATTTTGACCATCCGTATATCACTTTTATATATACATGGGCGATTATCTTTATTCTACTGTCCCACGCTTCTATTATGAAAAGCTTACATTTTTAATTTCTTATGAAATTGAAGAAAATCCTTCCACCCTTCATTTATGCTTATAATGAGGAAGGAAAGGGTTAGCACTCTATAGTTTTCCAAATATGGAGGCTTTGGGGGGGGGGCGGGAAGGAGGGAGGAAAGGAGGACGGAAGGAAGGAAACAAATTCCCATAAGAACTTCTTAAATATTTCTGGAGTGATCATTCTGCAAAATATTTTCTGAGACATTTGCCTTAACCATTAGAAACCAGAATTTTCAAAACTGCAACAGTATTTTAAGCATATTAAAGAGGGAAAAAAATTTACATGGCAAAACATTAAACTATAGAGTTCAAATGGAGTATAAATATCCTCTCTTCAAAAACAATCGAGACCAGTGATTAAAAGCACATTAAAATTTCTCAAAATTCAAATTCAACTTGCTTTAGCAGGGAAAATGGCTCCATAAAGCTAAGTCCCTGCTTGACAGAAATCTTGGGAAAGTATTACATTGAGAGAAAGGTTAGGATAAATTATTGTTCTGATGTGAAATGCCAAGTCCTAACAAAATATTTATACAAATTTGGCTTCCAACTAAAAATCACATTAAACACTGGTTAAAAATAATATTTGTTAAAATATTTAAAAAGCCAATTTCTTATTTCTAAATAACCTAGAAATTCAACTCATACACAGAAATTCTCCTTGTACAGGGAGGGAAGCTTACAGGGTTTAGGATGTGCTGCAAGATCCTTTTAACAGCTATCTGGCACAAACCCCTGAACGTGGGCTGTATCTTTAAAAGGTGTCAGAGGAAAAGTGCCATAATCTCCACCCACTGTCATTTAAGAACTGGGGCCTACGCACTCCACACACCCATCCTGCAAATCCACCCTTCTTTACAAACCCACTGTATTAGGCCATGGAAAACTCAGGATACAGAACCACAGTGGCCCCTGCGAAGGCTCTGGCCATACCACGAGGCACTTCGGTGACCTCTACCTACGTGGTCATACTTCCCCCCTTGATATCCTGTGAGTGGGTTGGCTGGTGGAGTCAGTACTTCCCACAGCTCCACCAGACTGCAGCAGCCGCCCTTGTCCTGGAAATTACAAACCCCGCTCTTTTAAAACATTCCATTCTCTTCTAACTCCCGACAGGGTTTCCTGCTCCCCTCCCCTTCGAAACAACCGGTCTTTTAACCTAATCTTCCACCCCGGCAACACCTTTAACCATTTAGCTATTAAGTAAAGTGCTTAAAATTACCCTTTAGATTTCCTAAGGAGATTGTTCTCTGAATTTTGGAAAGATTTTTGAATAAGCAACATTCACTGTTATGGGTCACTATGAAAGCACTGGCAGCGTTTAAAGTTTGAACTCCATCTCAGGGACATTTGCACAATAATAAAACTACCTTCATTAAAGAATTACTTCTTTCTTTGGCTAAAGAGGATTCCTATTTAGACAAACCAAAGCATTACATGATTAACCTGGATTTATTACGTGGCCAAAAGTTTTCAGAAACCATTGACCAATATTCACTTAAAATAAAAAGACCCATTAACCTTAAAAACCATGTTTTAATGAATGTTGCATTCCTGAGGCCAACTCTTGTCTTTGTCTTAATATCTCAAAGAGGGTTTAGCTTTAGAAATGGGGAGAATGGTTCATTTTATTTCATCAATGGTAGAAATGGTTCATAGACTGTACAGCTGAAGGGTTCCTCAGATCAGCTAGTCTAACCTATTGATTTTACAGGGGGTGAAACTGGAACTCAGAGTTGTTGTCCAGTTGTGTCTGACTCTCTGTGACCCCATTTGGGGTTTTGTTCACAAAGATACTGGAGTGCTTTGCCATTTCCTTCGCCAGCTCATTTTGTAGATGAGGAACTGAAGCAAACAGAGTTAAGTGACTTGCCCAGGGCTACACAGCTATTAAGTGTCTGGGGCCAAATTTGAACTCAGGAAGATGCCTCTTCCTGACTTTAGGCCTGGCACTCTATCCACTGTGCCACCTAAGTGGCCCAAAACTCAGACAGGTCACAGTAAATATCAGCTGGAATTTAAACCCAAATCTTCTGACTTGAAATTCAATGTAAATCAATTCAGCAAACATTTATTGATTGACTAACATGCACTGTGCAAATCTGTATACTGTACCGGATTACGTTTATATGATGGTGATAGTATCCTTTAACTAGGATCTGGCACTGTATTGGTTTGAAAGGGGCGGGGGAAGGGCTTTAATTCAAATGAGTTCTCTAGGTAAGCTTATGCAAGATGCAAACAAGGTGGCAATTAACCCATATAGTATGTAATTTTATATACATCATTCATTAAAATGGAGACAAAAATAAATTGGAAATGTGTTATAGGAACACAAAAAAGGCTAAAGTATTTTTTTCTTGCTTAAAGAAAATCTGCTGATTATTTCCTTTGAGTAATCACATATAAATATGTAATACATGCTTAGGAACATATATTTATATCAATCATGGCTCAGGGAGCTCTAGCTTTGGGCTCAAGGAGACAGGCTCAATCCTGGGAAAGCCTGACCCTTAAAAAAAGAACATCAGGCTTTTTTTTTTTTTTTTACTCAAATTCTCTCATTCCTCATCCCCCAGTTCTGGCGAAAATCTCTTTAGTAAAGCGTAGGGATGATTCATTCTTAGGATATCCCCTAAAAGTGATTAATAGGATATTTCCTAGAAAAGTTACTCAATATATAAACCAAGTTATCAGGGATAGGACTGCTACTTATTTCTTCCATCACATGTACACCAAAACGATCAACACAAGACCCATAAGAGCACATCTACAAGTACTTACATCACAAGACAACAACCTATTGTCTATTATACTCTCCAGGGAAATGACAACTTTGCAGGAGTCAGACCAGATAGTTCATTTTTACCTCTCACCTTCACCGTCTATACGATTCACACGCCTAGAACTCCTGGCTAGGTAGAACACAGCTTAGTCATTCTTAATCTTTTCTGCTGTAGCATCCTCCTGGTGGTAGTGATGTTCTCAGAGAAGTGGTACCATTTCAGGAAGTACCTCCAGCTGGGCAACCAGCACTGACTCAGGAATTTCTGACCTTTCTCAAATTCAACAAGGTCACCCTGTGGGCTGCAAATATTGACTTCTCAGACTTCCTACTGGTAATCCGGATGGGTGGAAAGATGCACCGAAAAGGAGAGGAAAATGGTGTCCTGAGATTCAGCTCTAGGCTCACTTAGGTCCCAGTCACAGGGACCAATCTCAAAGAGCAGACACAAGCCCCTCACATTCTAAGGTCAAATGCATCATCTCAGCAAAGGAAAGCAGGAATTCTGAGCTCAGCAAGAGGCCAGTGTATATGCCCAGCTCCATCATAGCTGTTCCATTCATTAGAGCATCCTATTCTGTCAATTGAGTTCTTTTCATCCTTACTACTACCATTCATTAAATGGAAAAACTTAGGAGGACAAATAGAGAAGGAAGATTTGATCAAATTAAGTGCCAATGTGTGCAAAAGACAAAGATTAAATAGTCCCTATCTGAAAAAAAACAGTAGCCTGCTTGGGAGTGAGCCACACAATATGTAACTGATAATAACCAAAGTTAAGCTAATTTGAGGAGGCACAGGGCATTAACAAATTTCCTCTGGGAAAGCATTCCCAGAGGTGGTAGCACCTGAGCTGAATCTTAAAGGAAATAAGGATTCAAAGGCAAAGGTGAGGAGGGAATGTTCAGAATTCTAGGGGGAGACAGCTAACTAGGCCAGTCTCGCTGGAGAGAAAAGTGAGGGTAATAATATAAGTTTGGAGCCCGATCATGGAGCGGTTTAGACAGAGGTTTAAATTGTATATTTGACAGTAGAGATTTATTTTTAATTTTTGAAGGGGGCAGGGCCACGTAATTGGGGTTAAGGGATTTGCCCAAGGTCACACAGTTAGTATGTGTCAAGTATCTGAGGTCACATTTGAACTCAGGTCCTTCTGACTTCAGGGCTGGTGCTCTATTCACTGCGCCACCTAGCTGCCCCAGACAGTAGAGATTTTTAACCTAAAATGTGTGAACTTAAAATTTTTTTTCAACAGCTATTTCAATATAATTGCTTTCTTTTTATAATTTTATGCATTTGAAAAAAAAATGTATTATTCTAAGAAGGGGTCTATAGGCTTCACCAGACTGCCAAAATGATCCATGACATAAAAAGGTTAAGTATTCTTGTCCTAGAGACAATAAGACTTCTAAGAACTATCCATTTTATCTAAATTTATGGCCCTGTATTAACTGTAGGTGAAATTTGCAGGAAAAAATTAACATTTGTTAACAAGTCATCTCCCACACAAAAAAAATCCTCAGCAATTGTTTATATTATCCTTATTCCAAATATAATTTTTAAAATGTCTACTTCAATCCGAGATGTCTGGATTTTAACTTCATTTACACATCCAAAGACAAAAATCAACCAAACAAGCCAACTTAATTGACCTTACAATGACAGTTTGTTGAAATGTTTTCACTTAGAAAAGGGGTAAGTAAGGATCTCTCGAGGGCTACATGAGACACAACTGGTCCTAAAGTACATCTATTGCAGGAAGGGAGTATTCTCCAGATAAAGCAAAGATTCCTTGAATGCTGCAAAAGCTAACATCAAAGATGCATTCATAATCCTGTGACCTTTTACTGTACATTTGGTGACTTACAAGAATGACTGTACTCCTCAAAGTCTAAATTACACCCTGTGAATAGTGGGATTCGATCTGACAGGATCTGGTTCCTAAGATAGGTTTTTTGAAGAAAGTATTTAAGATAGGGTAGGGGGTGGGGAGTCTTCAAACTTAAACAAGTCCCCTTTTAACCTTGTTCTTAAAGAGTAAAGACACTTGTACCATAACCTAGTTTGTATATTGTGTAACTTTTCTAGGAGGGATTGGTTCAAGTCATTTAACCTCTTGGGGTCCTAGGAAACTCTTTAAGATTACAAATTGGAGATAAGTTGTCTATCTGCATTAGTGGAGGGAATTTCCATAGTAGAAGTTCCCCACACCAATGAAACCACAGGTCCTGATTCTCCCAAAATAAAGCAGATGCTGGGATCATGGGTGGGGGTGGGGGGGAAACCTTCATGAAATAGGAGGGCATGGTTTTACTGTGAATTACTCTCCCAGAATTCAGAATAACCATTAGTCTTCAACAAAATAGGGGGATGCACAGCTACCTTACTTCTCAATGTTTTTATTGGTAGTAGTTTTTTTGAAAACATATGAGAGAATAAAAGATTGGCACAAATCAGGAGTAATCTTTCTAAGACAGCATCCTTTATCCTTCAAATAGCTGTGAAAGAAACAAATAAAAATGATTATGAAACCCTAAATAAGAACAATCTCCATAATGAAGTCTATTCAGCATCTGGGCATAGTTACAATAAACAACCTGGTTTAGTCAGTTTGACTAAATAGGGCTCTTGTCCCTGCATGTTTGATTTGGATACCCCTGAAACCCTTGTTAGGTCTGGGACTCATCAAACCTAAGGTTCTCTAGACTACAAAGCAAAAAGGAAGGGGCAGGTCAGAGGTCTGAAGGAAGGTTGACTACTGCTGGTAGTTAACGTCACATCCCAACTAAAATCCCACTTTCTACAGGAAGACTTTCCCAACCCCTCTTAAAACTAGGGCCTTACTTTTTAAATTCCACCCCTCCCCCCATTTATCTTGTATATATTTGTTTTCTGCTTGTCTCCCTATGAGCTCCTAGAAGGCAGGGACTATCTTTTGCTTTGGGTTTTTTTTTTTTTGGTATTCTCAGCACTTATCACAGTGCCTAGCGCACTGTAGGAGCCTAAAATAAATATTTATTGACTTGACTAGTTTGGGAGTTGAGGAGTGGGTATAGACTACTCCTAGATGTCAAAGACATTCACTGTGTACCAAAGTCTTGTCTTAGGAGCTAGCTTGATTCAGTTCAGAATTCAGTGAAATCACCCACTGTCTGGTAAGTGATAATTTTAACCCACTGAAACAAATCATCACCCTGGGGAGAGATTTCAATCAAACATTGACTGAAGCATGTATTAAGTGACTACCATGTGCCAGGCACTATAGTAAAAATTCAGATACAAAGAATGAAAAAATCTCAAGGAGCTAACAATTTAATGGAAAACACAAGTACATATACAAGTATATGCAGAATATAAAGAGAAAGAAATAAAAGGTAGTTAGGGTGGACATTAGCATCTGGGAAGAGGAAGAAAGGCTTACCAGGCTATTCCTAACCTACACCCAATGAATCTAGATGGAATTAGGCCAGTTCCTTTCTTAAGTGAATGGTACCTAGTTCATTGTCTTGTTTGCTACCCATCTGTCTGGAGACTTGGACATTCATGTGGATGCTCTCTAAAACACCCTAACACCCCAGTTCTATATCCAACTCTGAACTGTCCTACAGGCATCCGAAACTCAACATGTCCAAATCTGAACTCACTATCCCCCCACCCCCACCCCAATTAACTTTTCTTCACCATTTCTGCCAACATTAGGTTTGCAATTTCAGTGTTACCCTTGACTCTTCCCTCTCCCCTCATCCCAGTCAGCTGCCAAATCTTGGTTTGTTTTTTTCTATCTCTACAACATCTCTCACATCAATCTCCTCTTTGCTCACCTCACCTCCTCCCCTAGTTTAGGATTTCTTCACTTCGGATTTTTGCAATTACATTCTAATTGATCTTCCTGCTTCAAGTCTCCCAGCTCTCCATTTACTCAGTTGCCAAAGCGATTTTCCTAATGCATAGGTGTGATGGCAACCTCCCCCTCCCCTACCACTTCACTGACTCCAGTGTCTCCCTATTATTTCCAGGCTCAAGTATAAAGTACTCTGTTCAGTGTTTAAAACTTCTTTTCTACCTGATCCCTCCTTAGGTCTGATGTGCTGTGTTGCAACAGTTTCAATTGTCTTGTGGTGGTGTCCTTTCCATTTCTACTGTTGTAATCATTGTGTATATGTTTTTCCTGGTTCTGCCTACTTAACTTTACATCAGTTCATATAAGTCTTCCCATGCTTCTCTGTATTCTTCATAGGAAACATTTCTCACAGAAAAAAGAATCCCATTACCAACCACTAACATTTATTAAGTGGCTAAGTGCCAGGAAATGGAGATACAAAGATAAAAATGAAAAGTCTTTGCCCTGAAGGAGCAAAGATATTCCATCTGGGGGGAAGGAAGGAGGGAAAAATATATACATATACAGTTATATACAAAGTACACAGAAAGGGAAAGGGCTCAAGGATATCAAGAAAAGCTGCAAGATGAGTTCTGAAAGAAAGCAAGATTTCTAAGAGACAGAGGTGAGGTAAGAACCATTGTCTAGCAATCAGGGAGAGCTTATGTCAAGGCATAGAGAGGAGAGGCCGGGATTGATTTACCCTGATTGAGGGATAGGAAACAGGTCAGTTTAGTTTGGGGGGGGAAGGGGGGAAACAGAGAGAGGGAGGAAGGGATGGGGTGGGGGAGGGAGGGGGGGAGAAAGGGAGAGAAGGGGGGGGGGAGAGAGAGAGAGAGAGAGAGAGAGAGAGAGAGAGAGAGAGAGATTGAGAGAGAGAGAGAGGATTAATGTATGATAATGCTGGAAAGGTAGGCTGGATTGAGTCAGGCTGTGAAGGCCTTTAAATAGCACTTGAGACTACAAAAAACAGGAAACCACTAGAGCTTCTTTATTTGGGTAGCATCCAAGACCTGTGCTTTAGAGAAATCACTGGTAGCTATGTGGAAGCTGGATTGGAGAGGGGGAGAACTAACTAGAGACCGATTAAGAAGCTATTGCATGAGGTCAAGTGAGAAATATAAGGACCTTAACTAGGGTGGTGGCCATGTGAGAGATGAGAAGGAGAAAGATGGTAGAGGTTTTGTGGAGGTGGAATTGCACCCGTGGATATGTTCGAGGAGTTGAGGATGTCACCAAGATTATGAACCTGGTGACTAGAAGACTAGAGGACATAAGGAAGTTTGGAAGAAGGGCAAATTTAGCAGGGGAAGGGAAAGATAATGAGTTTTATTTTTGGACAGGCTGAGCTTGAAATGATTATGGAACATTCAGATCAAATGTTCAACAGGCAACAGTTGGTTACTGATGTGGGACTAGAATATAGAAGAGCCACTAAGGCTAGATATATAGATCTAGGGGTTTAGAGATACTACCGAATCCTTCAGAATTGAGGTATCAACAAAAGAGATTATTTAAGGAAAAGAGGGCTCAAGACAGTGCCTTGTGGGGTACAACCACGACATGGTTGATGGAAGACTGAGAAGAGGCCAGACAGGAAGGAGATGTAGGAGAGAGGAGTGTCATGAAAACTCAGAGAGGAGAAAGGTAGCCAATGTCAAATGCCATGAGAAATCAAGAAACATAAAATCTAAGAAAAGGCCATAGGGTTACACCATGCCACACCCTGTTTAGTTTCTCCTAATTGCTAAGCATCTATTTTGTTTCCAGGTTTTTGCTACCAAAAAGGGGGACAGGGGTTGCTCTGTATAGGCACATAGAGGACCTTTCTTTTGGTCACTGCTTGTGGTTACAGAGTATACACTTAATACTTTTTTTTTTAAATTCAACATGAAGAAGCGGTTACTCAGAGGTGCCAAGTCAAGGACTACATAGTGACAATAGAAGAGTCAAACACTAAAAAGCATTCTATTCTTAAAACCTTCTAGAATGAAATCCAATAGAAAGCAGCAGCTTTTCAATTAATGAAAGGGGATTCGACAGAAGCACATGCTCTATTTCCTTTGATTATTGATTTAAAAAATAGTAATACAGCTGATGTTTTAAAAATAGATGGTTTTTCTCCAGAAAGGAAAAAAAAAAGTAGGAATGATAGCTAAGAAAATGTTAGGTACCTGAATAAATTCTAGCCCATATTACCATGAGGGTGATCAAATGAAAACTAGGGTATAAAAAAGAAGAGGAATTGATGGGTTTCTGAGTGAGGCTCTGCATTTCTGAACCTGCGTGGGAACTGATACAAAAGATACTAAGTGGGACCTGGGAAACTCCATAGTGGCAATGAGGTTATCTATCTGTATGGGCTTTCATTCTTCATAGTTTCACAACTACAGGGTGTTTCTTGGCGTGCAACTCAAGGATTAAAAACTTTCATAATCTAAAACCTGTCACAGCTTCATCATTAGGAGTTGTTAGGTTCTGAAGCAATATAATTTCTTTCACTGGAGATTATTAATTATAAGAGTGGCTTAAATGAGTCTTCTCTGGACACCATGAGGTTGGATTAATTAACCCCAGAAGGACTTAGGTTCTATAATTTGAGTTAGTATAATCATGAAATTTAATGGGAAAATGGCAAAAAAAATGGCCTTAGGCTGCATGATCTGAAGTATCCAAATAGTGGCCTTAAGCAAAGACTCAAGTTTTAAAATGGTGATGAAGGTAGGCATCTCTATAGATTTGTTTCTCATTTCAATATAGGGCTAGGCATGCTGATTCTCATTATACTCATATATACATGAGACTATCTTTAAAAAAAAGATTTATTATACATCATATACTGAGTATCTGGGATATAATATAAAGTACAATACATACACTACTAACCTTAAAGAGCCATGTTTCTTGAAAGAAAGAGAGAAAGAAAAAGAACAAAGGAAGTAAGGGAAGAAGGGGGAGAGAGGGAGGGAGAGGGGAGGAGGTGGGGGGAGAGACAGAGAGAGAGACAGGGAGAGGGAGAGGGTAAGGGAGGGAGGGAGGGAGCGGGACAGAGGGAGAGAGGGGGAGGGAGGGAGAGAGGGAGAGAGGGAGAGAGGGAGGGAGGGAGGGAGAGAGGGAGAGAGAGAGAGAGAGAGGGAGGAGAGGGAGGGAGGGAGGAGAGAGAGAGAGAGAGAGAGAGAGAGAGAGAGAGAGAGAGAGAGAGAGAGAGAGAGAGAGAGAGAGAGAGAACAAAGTAAATGCCAACTTGATAAGGAATTGTAAACATTTTTTCTTGGATATGAATCTTGACCTAAAAGATAGAACTTAAATTCTAGATTTATAAGGGATGATTTCACTTATAAGTTTTTTCCCACTCAAAGTAAAAAAAAAAAAAACTCAGAATAATGCTTAAGTTGGGAAATATCTCATGTTTAACATGTTCAGTGGAGAACTTTATAATTTCTTGCCCACAAACTCATTCCTCTTCCTAACTTTTATTTCTAAGAAGAACATCACCTCCTTCCAATCACCAGGGTAACAACCTGGTGTGAGGAGGGTAGGGAGGGGTATCATCCTTATATCTTTATTCTTCTCGCCTCCCACATCCAATCAGTGGTCAACACTTATTGGTTCTACCTCTACAAGAGATCTCCTGTCTGCTCCCATGTCACCAATCACAGGGCTACCCCCAGTGTTTCAGACCTTTGTCACTTCTCTATCAGCATTACAGTGCTCGCTATGTGCCATGCATTGTGCTTGATATGAGGGAAACAGAGATAAAATGAAAGAGCCCCTCTCCTCAAGCAGTTTGTGTGTGTGTGCGCGCGCGCGCATACATATATACACACACACATGCAGATATAGAGACATATGTGTATACATACTACATATATGTACATATACACATACATACATATGCACACACATATATATATACACACATAGTTATATATATACACACATAGTTATAGTTATATATGTATATAAGTATATATAAATTAATTTCAAGAGGCAGGTCCTGGTAACCTAGAGACAGAAAGATCACCAGAGGACAGGAAAGGCCTTCTGTAGGAGGTGATGCTTGAGCTGATCTTTGAAGGAAGCCAGGGATTCTGAGAAGTGGAAGTGAAGAGGCAGTGAATGCATTCCATGCATGAAGGACAGTCTATGCTAAGGCCCTGAGCCAGGAGTCAGGGAATGTCAAATATATATAGTATGTGAAAAAAAAAACCCACCAGGAAATCTCGCCTGGACTATTCATAGGCTCCTAGAATCATAGATTTAGAGCTTGACATACATGGAGGTTTAAGTGAATTGCCAAGAAGCATACGGCTATTAAGTTTCTGGGGTGGGATCTGAACACAGGGCTTTCTTCCCGACTTTAAATCCAGTCATTCGGTCCAGTAGTATACATTAAGCATCTAGTACATGCCAGATGTTGTGCTAAGTACTAGGGACACAAAGAAACATAAAAGGATGGTTTCTACTCTCACAGAGGTCCCCGTCCAATGGGGGAAAATGATGTGCACACAACTATGTAGAAGTAAGAAATATTCATGATAAATTAGTAAGAATGTCAGAGGGACGGCACCAAGCTGAAGGAGGACTAGGAAAGGCTTCTGGCAGAAGATGGGATGTCAGCTGAAACTCAAAGGAAGCCAGGGAAGCCAGAGATGAGGAGGGAGAATTCCAGGCATGGCAGACAGTCGAGAGAGGAAATATCTTGTGAGAGGAACACTTAAGAAGGTCGGTGTCACTGGATCCCAGAGTCTGTGGAAGTGAGTAAAGAGTAAGGATACTGGAAGGGTAGGAAGGAGCCGGGTCGTGAAGGGCTTTGTAGGCCAGATCAAGGACTGGTCCTGAAGATAACAGGGGGCCACTGGAGTTTAATTAATGGGAGAAGGGAGAAGGATGACATTTACTTTGGTGCACTGAAACAACTAGTCACTTCTAATTCCAAAGTCCAACCAATAAACATTTATTGAGTAACTCCTATCTGTTGGAGGGGAGTGAAGAATATAAATGCTTGTGAGGGAGGGGAGGGGAGAGAAGAGGAAAAGGAGGGAGAGGCGGGAGAGGAGGAAGAAGAGAAGGAGGAGGCAGGGTAGAGAGGGGAGGGGGAGGAGACACATTCCATCATACTTCTTTTCCAAATACCTATCTCTTCCTAACTAGTCACTGTGCTTTATTTTATTATTTAATTTATTCTCTGCACAGCTACCAAACTGATTTCCCTAAAGCACAGGTCTGATCACAACCTCTCCTCAAAAAACTCTACTAGTTTCCTATTTATGGCTCAAGGAGAAAATTTAAATTCCTCTTTTTTGACACTTAAAGCCCTCCATAATCTGACTCCAGCCCACATTTCCAGATTTATTACATATTACTCCTCATCATTCATTGGGCTGTCTCAAAACATACTTCACCTACTTTTGTTCCTCCTAGATAATAGCTAATAGCTAAACATTTATATAGCTCTTGCTGTGTGCTAGGCACCTTGTAAAGTGCTTTATAATCATCTCATCTGGTCTTCACCACAACCCTGTGAGGTAGGTGTTATTATCACCTTGATTTTACAGACAAGGAAACTGAGGTTAAGTGACTTGCCCAGGGTCACACAGCTTAGTAAACCTCAGAGGATGAATTCGCACTCAGTGCTTCCTGACTCCAGGCCTAGTGCTCTGGGCACTATGGCGCCACCTAGCTGTCCCATATGGCCTCCACGCCTGGAAAGCCCCCCTTCTCACTTTGTTCTGAGAATCCCTCCTCAGCTTCTGTCAAAGCTCAGCTCAAATGCCACAAACTTCAAAAGCCAGTTCCTTATTCCTCCAGCTGCCCCTGCCTTCCCCTTCCATCCCCATCTCCAATACAATTAATCTGCATCGACTTTGTCTATATTTTGTATTTATGTATACATAGTTTCCAGTACAGTATAAACTCCTTGAAGTTGAGAAGAGCTTTATAAACATTTTGTTGACTGATTTTTAAAGAGACATAATTTATTCAGTCAGGGACATAATTCTTACAAAAAGTGTTCTGATTAGAACTTTGCCTATCATTTTACGTCAATACAAACTTAAAAAATCAGATTTCACATGGGTTAGCAAATTTTCTTTCTTTCCTTTCTTTCTTTCTTTCTTTCTTTCTTTCTTTCTTTCTTTCTTTCTTTCTTTCTTTCTTTCTTTTTTTTGGTCTAGACCTATGATTTCATCTGTGCAGGGAGGCCAATGAGTGGAAATTCCCTCTACAAACACAGATAGGCAATGGAGAAGTGCCTGAGAAGTGAAGCAATTAGTCCCGGGTCAGTCACAGAACCAGTATGTGTCAGAGAGAAGACTGGACACGTGTCAGATCATCCTGGCTTGGAAGTGAGCTTTTCATCTACCACCCCATGCTCACTCTCTGTTCTGATTTTACCATAAAATTAATTTTGGCCCAAATAATTGTTTTTCTCTTTTTAAAAATACATGTATTATTTTTAATTTTTAACATTCCTTTAAAAATTTTTTGAGGTCCAAATTCTCTCTCTCCTTCTAGTCCCTCCCCCACCCATTGAGAAGGCAAGAAATATGATATCAATTATACATGTGAAATCATGCAAAATATGGACCGAATGACTGGAAAACAGACAATAAGTGCTATTGAAAACTGCTCTACTAATATTTTCCCCCAATTTAAATTTATACTAGTTTTGCCTTATTGATATATTTAGATGCAGCCACCATCTTTGTTGTTGTTCAACTCTTTCAGTTGTGTCCAGACTCTTCGTGACCTCATTTGGGTTTTTTTTTTCTTACTTTTAAGCAAAGATATTGGAGTGGTTTGCTATTTCTGTCTGGACTTCATTTTTACAGATGAGGAAACGGAGGCAAACAGGGTTATATGACTTGCCCAGGCTTACACAGCTATTAAGTAAGGCCAGACTGGAACACTGGAAGGTGAATCTTCCTGACTTCAGAACCTTCACTCTTTCCCCAGTCCCACCTAACTACTTTAGTTACCATTTTATCAGTGTGCTAATAATGACATAATTCTTAGACCATCTACAAGCATTAAATCAATTGTTTTACTCTTAATGTGTGATTTTTGTCTAAGATCAAGGAATTGAAGCAATACCCGCATCTCTAGGGGTACTCTCAAGTCACCAAGGGAAAGCCTCTAAGTTCTTTGAGGGAATAAACTATAGTGGATGGATGGCAAAGCACCAACAAGAATGACAGAAAATGAGATTCTGCCCAACCACTTTTAATAAAGGAATGTGAACATTAGTTACTAGTACTGACGACCAATATATGTTTTTTTGGTAAAAGAGTGTGCTAACCCATCTTGCAATCCTTTCTCCAGGTTCTTTCTTAGACCAGATTAAACTATAAACTCTTCTAAAAGTAGAAATTCATGGTCTTTCAAAATGACCCAACCTTTAGACGAACAAATATGAGCAAGTTATTTGCATTCTGGAGGTGAAGGTTCCTCAATAGAGCTTGGATAATAAAATTTCCCAAACTAGTCATTCACCCCAGAAGAAAAGCAGCCATTCTTCTGCCTTCGTTCCTTCCCTTCTAATCAAATTTTCTTAATTCTCTCTCATAAATGTTAACAGTGTTCTCCTGTTTCTTCATACCATGCATACATAGATGAGTTCCACTATGATGCTGTGACCCAGATGAGGCTATTGGGTGCGTGAACTGGATTCGATGAGTTTAGTTTCTGGAACCATAAGGCTGCCTAGTGAGTAATCTACACATTCATGCATGCCATCAGTCATAGGAGTCTCAACCTGCACATGCTACTGCTCACCCAGGTACTAAAATTGAGATGGTAATTTTTATGTAGCTAAGGTGAGTGGGCAACCCACCATTACAATTTTTTTTTAAAGTCCAAAGCAGTGAACAGGGCTTTTCTGAATTTACTATCTTATTTTAAACTTATGTAAAAAACCCCAAATTATAATTAATACCTAAGCATATGTTGAATTTAGTGCAACTGTAATATATAACAAGAGCTAAAAATCAACTACTGAGAATAGTCTCCTTAAGAGGACACGTTTAAAGTAGATGAAGAAAAATATTACTTTGGAAAATTCCAATATAGAGGGAAAGTCACTTGAGGCCACAATCATTAAATATTACAAAATGCTGTACTAATAGGTCATGTATTTCATAATAGTACATACATGTTCTGGGAATCTGGTTTAACTAGTTATTATAGTATATCTGACATTCATTAAACACTGAAAATAAGAAAAAATAGATGCTTTTAAAACATCTCTTCTCATAAAGCTTCAAGATTTTAAAGGTACATGATAATGAGCAATCTAGGGAATCAGTTAACTAGCTCATTACTTTTTAAGCCTTGTATTGTAACCACTGGAAAGGTTTTCACTTTATTTTAATATAATAAATAAATTGAGAGAGATACTACTAATGCAAATGAGTTTTAAAGTACCTAATGTCGAATATAAAGGAAAATTATTTAGGGAAAAGAAAGCAACTATGATAATATGAGAAAAAAAATCTTTGGAAAGAGAAAACATGATCCTTTTGGGATGTGTCTGATTTCAAAGTTCTCATGACCTATTCCTTCATAGGACAGCAGTTCACTTTTGTATCTCATTTAATGGTTTACAAATTGCTTTTTTCCCTTAACAATTCTGTAATGTAGGTAAAACACAGGTATGTTTGTGTCCATTTCTCAAAAGATAGGAAATTGATACCAAAACAACATGGCTAGTAAGCGATTGGAAGTGGGAATTCTCCTGACTCCAAGTTCAATGATCTTTCCCCTTTAAAACACATGGCTAACTGCTTCATAAAACTATACAAATACAACGATCTCTTTCTACTCTCACACAAATAAAACATTAAGTTAATAAAATCTGATCTTCCCTTATGAACTGCTTACAAGAACAATTACAAAATTCATTTCTCTCTTGCTTGCTTAAACATACAAGAAAGTTCCAAGTGGGAAACAAAAAAGATCATAGGAAATGTATAATAATGATAAACTCAAGCAGTAAAAGTGTAAATACAAATTTGGAAGCTGACCAAAAATAGTTCTAAACCAGCTAAACATTAACTTTGGATTGTTTACAGTTAGCCTGGTGTGTGATACAATACATGCCTTAGGACTATAGATTCATGGGAGCTTGGAGCTCAAAAACTAAGTTTTCAAATTCTTCAGCAGGTTAGAAGCATTCCTTTGACATATTTCTGCCTCAGTCTTAATTTGAGTTCACAAGCTGTAATATGATACAGTAATGAGTATAAATGAGTTTCTTCTAAAAGGCTTCTTTCATTCTTGATGTATAATAAATGCTTGATCTCATTGTAAAGAACATACCACACATTTAGAATTTTTAAAAATAATTTTGTTTCTTATATTTGAATTGTCAAGTTATGAGAACAGAATTATTGGGATACTCAGGGTAGGCAATGACAACAAGGCACTGGAAGGCTTTGCATCTATCCCCTAAATAATTCCTGCCACTGGGTTTTCTCCTTTGCCTTAAGGTGTTTTCTACAGAAACTCTGCCCTTCAAATGCCAGTGTCTTATCTAAATAGGGAGAGATACATTAATGCATTGAAACTTGAATAGTTCTAGAGTAAAATCGTTTTATCAATTTCCTAGAAGAGCATGGGTAGGTGGGTAGGTGGGGCTGTACAAAGAGGGAAGAGAAAGTGTAAAATTTCAGGTAGGGGCACAGAAATAAGAAATAAAAGGGGGGAAGCTGGTGAATGGAGCCGAACAAGAATGTTCAGTCTGGTTACGCAAAATAACCAACTGAATACCTAAGGGTCCTCTTTAGTTAAGGGTGATTGTCACTGGGTACCCGGAGTTGGAGAGGGGTGACGTAAAACAAGAGGAGAGAGAGGTGAAGCACCATGGATAGAGAAATCGACTTGGAGGCAGGAAGACAGGCGGGTTCACATCTGGTCTCAGACGCTTTTTGCTGTGTGACCCTGGGCAAAGCATTTCATGCGGCTAAAAAATGGGAATAATCTTAGCACCTGCCTCCTAGGCTTGTTGTGAGGATCAAATGAGATACCAACCTTAAAGTGTTAAATAAATTCTAGCTCTCATCATTATAATTACTTTATTTCACCCAAGTTATACAGTAGAAAGTGCAATGGATTAGCACTTTAAAGGACCTGGGTTTGAATCTGCCTCAGCTAATTTACTAGTCATGTGGTCTTGACTGGGGCTTCAGCTTTCTCATCTCTAACAGAAAAGAGTTGAGCCAGAGGTCCTTTGTAGCTCAAAAGTTTATGATCTTAAAAACTTGTGTATTCATGTGGGTAAAGCTATAATTGTAATTACACACTAATGATGTAGTCAAACTTCAACTCAAAAGAAGAAGGAAAAAAGTTTGCAGGAGCAATTAATTATACATACCATTTATGGAAAAGCAATTAATCTTGAAGTATCAAAATGGTGTAGCAGAGAGAGCACCGGACTTGGGAGTCAGGAAAACCCGAGTTCCAATCCTTCCTCGGAGACTCACCAGCCGTGTGACCCTGGTCAAGTCACTTAGTCTCTTTCCATTTCAGTTTTCTCATTTGAGGACAATAACAGCACCTACCTCACAGGGTAGTTGTGAGGGTCAAATGAGGTAACATTTATTGCACTTTGCAAACCTTAAGGAACTCTATAGATGTTAATTATTACTGTAGTTGTTATCCCAGCCAAAGTGGGCATTCTGTTAAACAAACAAAATGTCACTCCTTACTGTCTTGTCATTTTAGTTTTGATACTTTATGCCTCACTCCATCTAGAAATTAATCACACTTTCAAAACGATTATTTCTTAGAACAAAAGCACATAGAATATTCTATCCAAATTCAATTAGACTTTGAATACTCTAAATAAGACTATCTTCATTGATTGTATAATCACATGTAACTCCTTCTACTCTTCTTAGTTTCAGGGACAAACTTATATAGCACACCTGCCTGTATTAGAGTTTATTTGGGAATGCTTTGTCTTCACTAGAATTAAAGGAAAATGGCATATACTATTCCTGAAATATCAGATTCAGTTCATTGCTGTCAACATTTGCCATGGTCTAATATGAGGTGACAAATGATACATCTTTACAACGTATTTAAATTATATTCAGGGTAGAAGTGTGGGGTACAAAAGCTGAGAAGCTGGGAAATCAGTATGAAAACTGGTGATTTAGATACAGAATTACTAATACAGGTATGTACAATTCACAGTGGTATATTTGCAAGTATTTTCTAAACTAAAAGTTGGTTTGATAAACCATCATCTTAGCAGGGGGATAAATATTTATAACCAAAAACATGGGTATTCATTTCCTCCAAACACTCTGAAAATAGAGGCATCTGCTTTGAGCTAGGATGTTACAAAAAAAGTTACTTTAGAGCCCTGAGGCATGGGGATGACCCTGATTTTTCAAAGACTGTGACAATAAAATACAATATCTGCAAGGTTTAAGCAAACTGGGAAGGCCGATTTAAGAAGGGAGGGACGCAGGCAAGGGGACTAGCCTGGTTAAGTTCAAGGTTGCCCACAGGGTAGTGAATTTTGAAACTTTGTAACTCAAGACCTACTGCTAAGTTACAGAAAAGTTGAAATGTACATTGGTGAAGGGAGTCCCTAATGAAATTAGGATCTTTGAAAAGTACTGAAGAGCTTTCCAAGAGGAAAATATTGCCTAATAAGAAAATGCACGTTTTGAAATGATTCAAATATTTCACACGGTTTTCTTTCCAAGAATATACTTGCCTTGTAGATGCCTCCATCGCCAAGCCCTCTTGAAAACAGCTACAATTTGCTTCACCTATAAGTTTATACATGGCTGCTAAATCATTTTGAACAAGTTTATAAAACTTCTCTGTGGCTCAGTTTACAAGGAATTTTTTTTAGTTCTTGTGTGTTTTCAAAGAGACAAATAAAACTCATAAAGCACTTAGCAAGTATCAAATTCTATTTACAAGATTTCAGAAAGTAACAGAAGTAACTCAAATGTGATTCTATTCTGATTCCTGATTTTATTAACTTCTCCAAAGAATAAATATCATCTTCAGCTGTTATGCTTTCAAAAATCACGTTGCAAAAACCTCAGACCCTAAAACCAATTTTTAAAAAGCAGCCTTTAAGTAGTGAAACATTATTAGACTGTAAGAAACAACAAGTATGAAGAATTCAGAGATGCCTGGGAAAGTTTGCACCAACTGATACAGGATGAAGTAAGGAGAATCAGGAAAAAAACAATATACAACAATTAAAATTATGTATGTGGGTGGCTAAGTGGCCCGGCCATAGAGAGTGCAGGGCCTAGAGTTGGGAAGACCAGTGTTCAAATCCAGCCTCAAACACTAGCTGTGTGACTCTGGGCAAGTAATTTAACCCTGTTTGCCCTAGTTTCCCCATCTGTAAAATGAGCTGGTGAAGGAAATGGCAAACTACTTCAATATCTTTGCCAAGAAAACCCCAAATGGGGTCACAAAAAGACAGACTGACGCATCTGAACAGCAACAAAAATGCACAGAACAACAACAAACAACAAAGAAATACAACTCTATATAATTATAGTAACCAAGCTTAATTCCAGAGAAGAGTTGAAAAAATGTTCCTTCTTCCTTACATGCAAGAGGCAGTAGACTGTGGGTGCACAATATGGCATCTACTGTCTGATGTGGTCAACGCATTGATTGGTATTGCTGAACTGCCTCCCCGCAGTTCATTGGCTCATTGGACAGGGATGTATTCAGAAAAAGAATGTGATGTAAAAACAAAAAGCATCAATAAAAATAAGATATGTACAAAGCAATCTTCTGGACTCCGACAACTAATTATTATAGATTTTAAGCTCAGTTAAAATCCTCACTAATAGTATATTGAAATAAAACTCATTAATTTAGTTTGCAATAATGAAGTAACTCCACTAGATGGCATCCTATCAGTTTAGATTTAGATAAACACTTCTTGATGTTTTTACTCTATTAACCTCTTCAGGTAATGAGTTTACTACCCACTGTATAAAGTATCAGACCCATTTGTGCAGGATTTGGTTAATAAAGCTTTGCTCACTCTAATCATACCCTTTTGTGATTATACAGTCTTTGATCATATTCTTCCTCTTCTATCCCTCCAGGATGAAGAGTCTCAGTAAAAAAAAAAATCTTTCTTCATAAGGAGATCCCTTCTTTTCTTCATTATTTTAGTTATCTTTATCTGGACCACCTCCACCCCCACCAGGTATCTCTATTTTATTATTTTTCCTAATTCTTTTAAGGGCCAGAATTATATGCATTATTTTAGGTATAGATGAAATGATTTGTCCAAGCAGAGATAATATCTACTTTGTTTTTTTTTAACATTTCCCCCTGCTGACTTTCAGGATTTTGTTGACATTTTTCACTTGAATGGAACCTCGAATAATCTACAATGACTACCACATCCTTTTCTTAGGTCAAAGCAAACAGCCCAAATTTAATCATTTGTATTTATTTTCCCTGCCTAATTGTTACTACATCACTTTAAAGCTTGTATGCCACTTTTCTTCTTGCCATTCATATAAACTCCTGAGATACTTTTGTCATTTAACCTTCTCATCTTGGCATCTCACTACAATACAAAGAAGGATTGTCCCAAAACTAAGAGATAAAATCTACTACGTAGATCTCAGGAAAATGGGACCTAGGAAGTTATTCAGAATACACACACACACACACACACACAGACATCTACACATTGTGTATGTATATATGTATGTGTGTGCACGTACGTGTGTATACATATACATTTTTAAAGTTTCACTGAAATTAGTGTTAAAATGGATAAAGCATAGATGCATAAAAGTGCTGTTATAGATAATAGCTAATCAAGACAAGTTAGGATGTATGCTGCTTACTAGATTAAGATGAGTTTAATGAAATGAGTTCAGAGTTCTGATATTCTAAAGCATAAATGAGGCTCTGAATTTGATATTCGTAGAATTTCAAAATTAACTGGAAGTAATAAGATTCTCTGGAAAATAATGAATGCTTATTCATGTGACTCTAATCAAAACTATGAGACAGAACCAGAAGAAAGGAAGTCTAGATTAAAGTGTAATATGTGTGTGTGTATACTGACCGCCCCACCCCCCCAACACACACACTTGACCATCCTCTCCAAAAAGCTTTTTCTCATGCCCTACAAAAAGTAAAATAGAAAGACTAACCTAGACTCTGGATTTTAAAATATTTTCCTTCCAAAAATGCTCACTGGTTCCAAGGAACAGAAATAAAGCAAACTTTCATGGGGAATCAACTAACTTAGACTGATTTTCTAGAAGTATAATATCTGAATTTCTAAAACATTTATTAGGCAATGGTATAAAATAATTCATTTTTTTTTCCTCACAGAACTTCTAAACCAAGCCACAGACAAGGAAAATCCTTTTCTCTTAGAAATTTAAAACCAACTGTGTGTTTTCTATTTTGAAATTCAATGTGAACATGATCTCAAAATTATTGCTCTCCCTAAGGATTTCATAAGTTTTGAAATATTGCTTAAATTTTCAATTTAGGTAAAACTGATCTCCACGGTACATATGGGTTTAACTAAAATTTTATATTATTCATTTAGATGCTCAATGTTAATGGATGTCTTAAAACTTTCCTGATTCACACCATGATAGCATTCTAAGTGGTTATTTTGAGGGTAGGAATTCAGTTGAACAAACATTTATTAAACACCTACTGTGTATAGGGGCCCTGAGACAAGGAAAAACATTCTTTTAACCATCATATAATGCAGACAAAAATATTTTAAAGTTTAGTTAAAAGACCAACTTAGTAAATGGTTTTCCCATCTACTTGACTTACTTTCCACATAGTCTAACAGCAAAAATTACTTAACCAAGCTTTTATATAATGAATTAGACTAAATGTAGGTTTGAAACAGTATCTTGTAAGCCAATGTTCTAACTTTAGTAAAACCATAATTAACTGCAACCCAACTTTGTAGAACTCTTTAACTATTAGGGGAGATGAGGAGGAAATTAGCATATGAGTTTTAGAAAAGTCAAATCATCTTTTTAAAAGTTCATACCAGAGAATTTAGCAACAAATGAAATTCCAGGGAATATTCTGGCATCAATATAACCACTTGCATCTTCTAAATCTATGTATAATGTCAGATGTTCAAAGCAAACTACTGCAAGGTGCTGAACAAGAAAAAATTCTCCTCTGTAAACTATTCTTACTAAGGTATTAGTCATTTTAGATTTCCTACAATAAGGATTTTTCTGGTTAACACAAGATTCTATCAATACAACATCTCTTCCTTGAGTATCCCAGGTAAATTAAGTCTTGTGAGCATACCACACTGTAACTAGTAGAAAATGAGAGTATCTGGATTTGTAGACAGACACTGTTGATTAATTCTTATACTTCTTTGTCTTGCTTAAAGATCTAATACACATACAAAAAAAATCTGTTTTACACAAACCTTTCAAATTCCCAATTCTCACACAAAATGCCATGCTTTTAAAGAAATGAATTAATTAATCGTGTTCACTTCTGTCCTCCAACACAATTTCTTCACTACAAATCCCTACAAGCAAGCTCATTTGCTAAGAATTCCCCTTAGGATTAAAGTAGAAAAGACTTAAATATAAAACAACTTTACCAGATTACAGGTAGAGGCATTATCAGGAGAATAAACTGATTTATTTCCAAAAATCCTTTAAGGAATCTTCAGCTCTCTAAAGAACAATTGAGCTGGTTAGAGAGCTAACCTTTAAATAACTCTCATTCTACTTATATAAATCCTTCTAAATTCACCATTGTTACTCATAGTGAGTTCACTGCTATTAGTCAGCTCATTTACCCTTAGTCACAAAATTTATCATACTACCCCAGGCTCCTTTTTTTTTTTTCTGTTTTTCCTCTCCTTGGGTATTTTGTAATATTTAAATAGATGAGTAATTTCACTCAAGAGTTTTTTGCTTGTTTGTTTAAATAATGACCACATCCCCAAACAGTATATTTAGTACAATTCTTCATAGTTACATCCTCTTCTACCAGATAATGAAACCAAACAGACATCCGTATACTTCTGGATAGAGTTAAATCCAATCAAATACATTTTAATTAACCATTAATACTTATGTATAATTTCCATAATAATACATCTTCAAAAACAATTACTCCTTTATTCAAAAACAAATGAGACTAAAACATATTCCCCTGAGGTTAATACTTTGGAAATGTCCTGAACTAGCCTACATTTTCTGTTCATCATAGATAGGCACTAAGAAAGAACCAAACACCCAAGAATGAGAGGGAACTCAAAATTATCATCTAGTGATTCAAAACCCCCATAGTTTGGCTCCAAGTAACCCTGTGTCTTGTTGTTGCATTATGTAAGTATATACGTATGCAAGTATGTATACATGCACAGGCATATACACAATACACGCATACATATGTACATGCACTGTGTGTACGTACATATATATCCATATATAAACTTAATTTTAATACAAATTTTTAATATAAAATTAAAAAATTAAAAAAAACCACAGGCAAAACCCATAAACAGCATTTATAATCTTTTTATTCAGCTATAGTTAGTACACGCATTATTATGATCCTGATATCTTTACTTGGAATAATTTCATAAGCATTCCTATATCATATGTCATTCTCACTGTTGCAATTTAACAGACAATAACATTTCATTTCATCCATATGCCATAATTTTCCAGCCATTCAACAATCAATGGGCCCACAAAAATGAACACAGTTTGGGTTTTTGTTTTTGGTATTATAACTTTGTCATACATTCTTTTTCACAGATAGATCTCCCTCTCCTTCATTAAGTTTATTAGTGTATAATCCTAGCAGTGGTCTAAAAGGCCAGGAATGGTTTATACCTCTAACTGTATGTCGTCACATGGTTTCCAAAAAAAAATTATGCTAATTTATAGCAGTATCAGCAGCATAATATTCGTTTCTCCCCAGTCCCACCAACAGTGAATTTGATCACTTTTAACTATCTTCTCCAATTGAGGGGGTATAAAGTGGTATATCTCAGAGTTCAAACTACTTTTCCAATATCATCCACCATGCTCCTCCATTTGTGTATACTCACTGTATCCTTCCACTTTGCCTATGCAAAGCCTGCCCTACTTAACATAGATCGAGTCTCACCTACACCTTGAAGACGTTCTTTCCTTATCATCTTAACCACAGTGATTTTGACATTTTTTTTTAATCCAGCCAGTCTCTGTCCCTGAGGAGCGAGTACATGAACATACATAGGTATATACAAAGTGGATGCAAGATCATTTTGGGGAAAAGACACTAATGATAGCTAATAATAACAATAATATTTAAGTAGTGCTTACTATGTGCTAGGCGCTGTGCTAAATTAACAATCACTACCTCAATGGATCTTCACAATAGGGCGATCAGGAAAAGCTTCATAGACAGTGGCACTTGAGAAGACCCTACCTATTCATATCTGGCCTCCTGATCCCTTTGTACAGTTATTTGAATTATTAATTTTTTTTCCACCTAATGTTCCCAATCAGATTATAAACTCCCCGAATACAGGGACTCTCTCTTATAGTTCTTATACTGGATTATTATACATACATACGTGTATGTATAGGTATATATACATATATACATGTACACACATAAAATACATATACTCATATGTAAAACAAACCCTGCATTCTAATTGTCTTGTCACAAAAGTTTTACTGTTTGTCTTTAAGTTCAGTGTATTGCATTTCTTAAGTATAATGGTAGATCATGCATGAATAAGACATTCTTAATAATTTTAAGTACGTACCTCCCAGCATCAGCTCAAGAAAAGAGAGATTTATGCCTTTTTGAGACCTAAATTGAATGGCTTTCCAGAACTAACCTGGTTTTCATATCTGTGTGTGCAAACACACACATTCACACCTATATGTGTGTGTATACACGCATGGACACAAAGTAGATGTTTATGTGCGTATGTGTGTACATATACACCATATATATGCTCACACACACATACAAACTCATCAAAATCAGGTTAGTTCTGGAAAGTCATTCATTTTAGGTCCCAAAAAGTCCTACATCTCTCTTCTTGAGCTGATGGTGGGATGCGCATACTTAAAATTACTAAGAATGTCTTATTCAAATGTGATCTATCAATATCCTAAAGTAATGGAACAAACCAAACTTGGTAGATAACACAACTTTTGTAGCAATTAGGACAATTAGAATCCAGGATGTTTGTTTGTTTTTGGCTGACTTGTTTTGGTAAAGAAAAAAGAGGGGCACTCAAAATTATGATACATGACTGTTTTAAAAAGTTATACTGGCCAAGAGGATGGGATGGGTTAAACTTTGCACTGCAAAAGCACTCCTTCTTGGGACAAAATCTGCATCAACAAAGTAGCTCAGCTTTACTCCTACCTGGGTTCCGGAGTTACCTTCCCAGTGGGTTGAATGATTAGTCATCAGCTGATCACCTGACTGGCGCTTGGGGGGTTGGGGGGGGGGGGGACACGAGAATCAGCTGACCGCCCTTGCTAGTTGTCTTCTGCTTAACTGCTCGTCTCCATAGCATTTTGTCATGTGAGCCAGTACAGAACCAGCTGTCATTGCTTCAGAAAGAGGGAAACGGGCCCCTTGGTTCCCACCCCCTTCCTCCCTTCTCTTCTCCATTCTTTGACTTGCTTACTGAACGGCAGGGCTGGGGTCTCCCAGGAGGAGCCACATTCCACAACATGCAAGCATTTCCCCCTTGCATCTTCAGGTTTCCCAACTCACAGCCTGGGTAGTCTTTTCAAGCTGCTCTCCTCCCCTCTGTGCTGCCTTCTTGACAATAGCACCCCTTCCCTCCTCCCCACGCTCTCCCCCCCCTCCCCTTCCCCATCTCTCCTTTCCTTAAGAAATCAAAGGGGAAAACAGGAGGGGGGAAAAAGCCTTCCACAACTCTCAGTCAGCCCTGGCAGGCTATGAGGCATTTTCAGTCACAGAGCACAAAATGCATTAGTCAGAGTGGAGACCACACACTTTGTACCACTACCCTAGACTCCCAGAGAACGTGGTCCAACCTAAGCTGAGAGACGAAAGGAAAAATGGGGGGGGGGGGCGGAGAAGAGGTGCTCCTATCACAACTCTAACTTGTCACCTTCCCTCCCCATAAATAAACAATGTTAATCCACAGAAGGAATGCATAAAAAGGTTTCTACACGCTCTTAATGACTGCTTAACCATCAAAATCCAAGCATGCCCGTAAGTAGTGAGGTGGTCCTGAAGGAGAGACTGCCTGTCCACAGTATAAATCAGTCCAAGGACTGCGAGGCATTATCTAAATCAGAACTATATCCAGTATGGTTTGTTCATAGTAAACTGAAGCCCAGAAGAAAAAAAAAGTGAAAGTCATGCCACATGATTCAAATTCTCCCAAACCACATATTCTTTCAATTCTAACCTCCTTTCTTGTTCTTTGGCAACTTCCTGTCTCCCAACAACTAAATCCAGACCAAGGAACTTCCTTCTGGTTGTTTTTCCTGTTAAAGTCTAAGCAGCATCAATCAATTCTGCCTTCAAGTTGAAATCTATCAGATTTTTGAAGGGAACAAGAAAACCCCCAAAGGTTTGTCGATGTGAAAACCTCACTCCTTATCCAGATGAGCTAATCATTTATCCATCTGTTCACAGCTCCAACTCCCTCTCTTCCCACCCCTTTCCCCCTTATCTATAGCTTCAAAGCATTTATTTTAGCAGCACATACCAGTTCGGGAGGAAATGCCACTTTTTATCACACTCTGCAGAGAGTCCTTGAGCACATGCTGTTGTCCATTCACAACAGAAGCACACAGAGCTCCCACCAGACCATAGCTCTACAGTTCCTAACCCACCCGGTCTTCCTGACTGTAATTCAGTGAGCAAGGGGGATACAGGAGGGGGAGTGGAAAGGGGTGTGTGTGTGTGTGTGTGTGTGTGTGTGTGTGTGTGTGTGTGTGTGTGTGTGTGTGTGTGTGTGTGTGTGTGTGTGTGTGTGTGTGTGTGTGTGTGTGTGTGTGTGTGTGTGTGTGTGTGTGTGTGCGCGCGCGCGCGCGTGTGTGTGTGCGCGCGCGCGCAAACCTAAACCATTTACACTGGAATTTTTAGTTGAGGAAAGTCCATACTTTGAGTATGAAAGTCTGATATTAGATATCACAAAGAAACCTTTATTTCGGAGGGTATATGACTCAGATTTGACTTTTTTTCTATGTGGTTTAGTTGTGTTATATCTTTTAAAAAAAACAAACTTTTTTTAGTACAATTTTTTTTCTATCCTTGCATACTAGGTCTGTCTTTCAACATTTTCTATAAATAAAATTTCAGAACACTTGGGTTGGCACTGTTTAAAGGTACAATTTTACACATTGAAAATAAAAATCCTAAAACTAAAAGGTTGTGTTTCAAAAATGATCCAAGAACAGCAAAAGGCATTTTGAAATGTTATTTAGAACTAGATTCTCCCTCTCAAGCATGGCATTCTTAGTAGCCCTTATGACTATTATGCTAAACTGGATCCCCAAACAAATGATGGCTGCTAACATGTAGTCCTCAGCAAAGGAAGGCTATATCACAAGACAGTCAGAGATTGAACACAGTCCCCATTATAACAAAAGCAGCAAAATGAATAATTCATGTGCAGAGGGAGTGTACTAGCGTTACAAGACCTATTTCATGAATGGTCCTTGCGCCGGACCTCTCTCCTTTCCTCCTTCTAAATACAGAACTATTCTCCGTTTCTCTGAAATCGCACTTTAGTAAAGGTGAGACATAAAACGTGTGAGAAAATCGATTACTTAGGCAGGCAGAAAAAGAGAACATAGAAAAGTTTTTCTAGTCAGTCAGAGTCCCTTCTAATGAAGGACAAACTTTTAGGCAATCTATATGTAACTTTTTAAAAAGTACAAGTTATACTCAATTTTCCACCTCAAGAATGATTATAGAAGGGGGTGGTGGGACTGCAGTGCCCAAGTCTATTTCCTCTGAAAATAGAGACATAATGAAATCTCTATTTGAAGTATCTTGGCCTTAAAGCTAAAACTCATGAAGCTAAGTTTCAAAAGTGTCACATGGCTTCTTGGCATTCGATAATTTAGATTATGCAGATGAGCTGTGGTTCCCAGTATGATTTTCCTAAATGCATTCAGGTGTATGAAACTGCTAGCCCAGTGACAAGTCTATTTGCATAGTGTTTCCATGTAACTTGCATACTCCTACACAGACTACCGTCTGTTCAAAAGCAACTGTCAAGCTAAAAAAGTTTGTCACTGAAACCCAAAAGAGTGACATTCCTTGGTTTTTCTTTCTCCTACTCCTTTTCTCAATTCAGCCTCACCTAGCTACCCCCGGTCACCCAAAATCTGTATAACTTTGGGGTTTACCCTGGGATGCACAGCGGAACATGTAGGAATATAATGTATTTAATACCTGCAGAAACAGGGTGGGAGCTACGGAAAAACCAGGCATGTTTCAAAATGTATATACTGCACAGAGGTCTAAAGAAAATTGTTAGTATTGGGGGTTAGGCCTTCCACACAGACCTCTGTGTTGAACACTAGAATGTCTTGTGGGAGCATACCCGGGTCACATCTTGGGGGCTTGTAAAGGGCTGATTTTCTTTTAATTCCTTTTAATTAATCTTAAATAATCAGTCCCTGTTGGGGCCCTCACATCTTTCAGAAATATTTTGTTGTTCAATTGTTTCAGTCGTGTCCGACTCTTGGCAACCAACCCCATTTGAGGTTTTCCTGATAAAGATATTGGAGTAGTTTGCTGTTTCCTTCTCCAACTCATTTTACAGATGAGGAAACTGAGGCAAACAGGGTTAAATGATTTGCCCAGGGTCACACACCTACTAAGTATTCGAGGCTGGATTCAATCTCGGGTTTTCCTGACTCCAGGCCTGGCACTCTGTGCCACCTAGCTGCCCTCGAGAAAGAAATGCCTGAGTTCAAAACCAGCCTCAAAATTGTGTGACACTGGGCAAGTCTCCTTTAACTTCTTTCTGCCTCATTTTCCCCATGTGCAAAATGGGCATAATGCTAACATTTTCCTCCTAGGGTTGTTATAAGAATAAAATGAGAAAATAAAGTGTGATATAAGTGCTAATTATAATTATTATTATTATTATTATCATTATAATACAGGATTGCACTGAAGGAAATTTATGGATTTCTTTATGTGCTAAATCAAACCATGGGAAGAATTTTTGCCATCAATTTTGGTTCTCACCTGAAAATAAGGAGGTTTAGGAGAATCCTGCCTGCTCTAGAAACTCATCTGGGACTAGACTTCAGTTCTTAAAGGGAGAGCCTGTCTTTCTTTCCTTTCTTTTTTCACAATCAGTTTGGATACTTTATTTTTTAAATTAAAAAAATGTATTGATGTAGTATGGGTTTGTCTGTCATCCAACTTCCACTCAAAGTTTAGCAGCTTGGAGGCTCTCAGAGGGAGAGGCCGCTACTATAAGACCACAGCTAACTGTCCAGATTGTAGAGGTAATCCTCCTGAGTAGCTACTCTACTGTCACTGTATACTGAATCTCCTAAGCCCCCATCAGTGTGCTCCACACTTAACAAACTAGACAGCTAAAATCCATTAACCCTTAATTAGAAACATGTACTAAACATAAGGCAAAGCCAGAATAATTACAATCTAATGTTCAAACTCATAAATTGAGTACAAGTCCATGGGGAAAAAGGGGCACAAACTTCTAGAAATAGATGATGGAGGCAAATGCAAAAAGAACACACGTGCTTGGGACAGCTCCTACCTGAGGACCGTGGGCCTTTACTTTCCTCAGTATTAGCCTACACAACAACTCACAGATGGGGCAGGGTCACTTTTTTGTTGGCTCCACTTCTGGGCCCCTCTTCTCTCCTGGAAGGAAGGGCTAACTTCTCTGCTGTCCACTCTTTCAGAAGAAGCAGAAACCCAGAGCCTGGCAACTAAAGAGCTTTTCCAAGGTGGCTCCTTTAGCTAGGTACTGAGAGGTTTCTACCCTCTAAGTAGCAGGTAGTACTGCAAGTTCTGAGGGTTTTTCCTAGACTTGAATGGAGATCTTTCCTGAAGTCAGCTCTGCTCTGAGCAGTTACCCTTCTGGTCTACATACGGGTCTCGTCAATGAGATTCCCCATTTCTATTTCATGGTGATAAAAACAAAACCCGAAATCTTCCCTGTAACCATGCAGTATGTATTTATCCCAAAGTCACCAGTCTTAGGAACCAAGGTTTTCCAGCTATTAATCTCAAAGTTCTTATGTCATTCACTTTTATTTTTTTTTAAGAAGGCAATTGGGGTTAAGTGACTTGCCCAGGGTCACACAGCTAGTAATTGAGGTCCTTCAGACTCCAGAGCTAGTGCTATATCCACTGTGCAAACTAGATCCTGGGAAACAGGACATACAGGCCGTCTTTACCTTCTACCCTTTAGCGTTCTCTAGGAGGGGCTACTTTGTCAATGCTTTTTCTCACAATTGTCCTTGTTCCTGCTCCTTTTCATGAGCAAAACTGTCCATATCTAAAAAGTGTACCCCCTCACATGGATAGTTTTTGTTTTCACGTCACCCCTACTTCCCAACACGTTCCTCTCTTCCCACCTTCTCCATCCCCCATATCAAAGAATACCAATAACAAAAAAGAAGTTCAGTAAAACTACTCAACTTTTGGAAAACGTCTGATATCATGTGCATCATTCTACACCCATAGGTCCCCACCTTTGTAAGGAAGCTGGGGGCGGGGTTTTGGAGAAAGCTCTAATACAAGCACACTGTCTTAGGTTCGAGGTTGGGATGAAATGAGGCGTTCATGCATCCTTGAACAGTTCACAAAAGGAAGCTTACTTTGCCTTGACACCTCAAGGGTACAGCAGCCCTTAGCTTGTGTGGACATGGGTCCCCTCACCTCCCTATAGAAACATGTCTGGTCATCAGGGCAGGATATAGCAAAGGACGTGGTGAATTGAGTGGTCTTCAGTAATATGCCAAGGCTAAGAGGACCTGACTACTGGGGCCAATTAGGTCTCAGGGACAGCTCTGTCTCCTTTGAAGGAAAACTAAGGGTTTAAGAGTCCAGCCAAAGAAAAACTATCAATCCCAGGCTTAAATTAATTAATACAGAAGCGGGGAGGAGGCTGGGTGACTCCATGCTAAGGGTTGGGGAGTGGGGAAAGAAACTATCAGGAAAACACTGGCAAATATTAGTTCATCCTAGGGAGAAAAGCGTATGTCCTCTTATACCTCTTATTTGGGGGTCATTACTATAATCGTACAGCATCACCTTTTAATTGTTTCATTCTTGATTTTTTTCTTTGCATGGTTACAGTTGTACAGCATTACTTTTTAATTGTTTCATTCTTGATTTTTCTCTTTCCACTTAGGTTGCTGTATATTCTTTTCCCAGTTCTTTTAAATCAGTCTATAAAAGCCCGCCCATGTTTCTCTGTATTCACCACATTCATAACTTCTTACAGCTCACTAATATTCCATTACATCCATATACCATAACTTGTTTAGCCATTCCTCAATAGATGGTCATTTACTTTGTTTCCAATTTTCTTTTACTACAAAAAGAGCTGTCATAAATACTTTGGTCCATGTGGAGCCCCTCTATTTTTGTCATTGACCTTGTTGGGGTTCACACCTCACATGGAATTTCTGCATTGAAGAGCATGGACGATTCCGTCATTCTTTTCACAGGATTCCAGATTGCTTTCCAAAATGACTGTATGGGTTCATAGCTTCACCAACAGTGCATCAGTTAAGGGGAGAAATATGAAAGGAGGCTGACAAAGTAGAGGAGAACCATCCTGTGGACTTTCTATAACCCTTCCAACATTACTTATTCTCCTTTTTTTATACCAACTAATTTACTGGCTTGAGATGAAATTCCCTGAGCATTGTTTTGATTTGTTATTGATGATCTGGCGCATTCTTTCATATGGTTGGTGATAGTTTGCAACTTTCCTTTTGAGAATTGCTTGTTCATATAATTTGACCACTTATCCACTGGGGAATGGCTTTTGTTCATACATATTTTTGTTAGTTATGTATATATCTTTGATATCAGGCCCTTATCAGAGATAACTGATGCAAAGATTTTCTTCTGAGTAAACCAATTCCCTTCTTGTCCTAGTTGCATTTTAGTTCACGCAAAATTTCAGTTCAGTTTCATATAATCAAAGTTATCTTTTTATCTTTCATAATTGCCTCTATCCTACATTTGGTTAAAAATCCACCTCCTGTCTCTGACTGTGAAAGGGATATGATCTGCTTCCCTTTTAATTTTTAATGGTATCATCTTTAATCCCTCCTCTGACACATGCTAGCTGCTTGAACCTACCTACCTTCTTTTCTTCTCTCCTTACACATTATTCCTTTTCATATACTTTGTGATCTGTTCATACTGGCCTATCTTCATTCTATACACTTATATACATTGCTTTTCCTCCATGACTTTCCACTGGCTAATCCCCAGTGCCTAGAATGTACTCACTCCTCATCTGCCCTTCTGTTTCCTTTAATTTCTATAAAAAGTCTTTCCTGACCTCCCCATTTTCTAGTATACCCTACTCAAATACTTTATATTCATTTGGTATATAATATATACGTATGTATATATAATAGATATAATATATACTATCTAACATATTCTAATGGAGGAGATAACTTGTACCTAAGTAAAAGTATGGGTATGTATGTATACATATACGTGTGTGTGTATATATATATGTATATATATATAATTTATACATATATATAATCTTAACCCTAATTTAGTGCCTAGTAAAGATGATTTCTCTAGAACAAAAATAATCTTAGGGTAAGGGTTATACACACATATGTAAATATATATATTACCTGTACACACACACACACACACATAGTATAGGTTGTCTCCTCCATTAAATGGTAGTAAGTTCCTTGAAGGCAAGAACTGTTTCACTTCTCTCTTTTTATTCCATTTTAGCATTTAGCACAGTGTCTAGAACCTAGTACATGCTAAATAAATGCTTGTTGGTTCACTGATTGCCTAAGTGGACACAAGTCCCCAGAAGGTTTCTTCCTCTTTGTTGTTTCCTTCTCTAAGAACAGGTCAGTGACCAGCAATCCTGAGAAACAAATGGGGATGCAACGCAATATCAATCAATAAACATTTATTAAGGATTTACTATGGTGCCAGTCATTGTGCTAAGAGTTGGGGATACAAAAAAGAGGCAAATGATAGTCCCTGACCTCGGGAAGGAGCTTGCAAACTGATGGGGGAGAAAACATAGAAATAAATACATACAAGGCAAGCTATATGCACGATAAATAATAGAAGGAAGGCTTTGGGATTAAGAGGGGCTAGGCAAGGCTTGCTGTAGAAGGTGCGATTTTGGTTGGGACTTAAAGGAAGCTAGAGAGGTCACTTAAAGGTGGTCAGAGATAAGGAGGGAGAAGCATTCAAAGCCCTAGAGCAGTGACAGTGTCAGAGGAGGGAAGGGGGTGTGGTATATTTGGGAGGTGGCACAAAGGTGAAACGGACAAGCCTTGGCAACAGCTTGAATATCGGGGGTAAGAGATAGTGAGAAACCTAGGAAGAAGTTTCCTAGTGGTTCCAAGCCAAAGGGACTGGGAGGATGGCACTGCCCTCCATAGTAACGCCGAAGGGAGGGACAGTTTAGGGGGAAAGGTGAGTTCCAGTTTGGACATGTTGAATTCAAGATGTCTACTGGGCATCCAGTGCAAGATGTCTGGAAGGCATTTGTAGATGCAAGACTGAAGGGCAGCAGAGAGGCTGGGACAGGCTAGGCAGATTTGAGAACTATCAGCATGGAGATAGTAATTAAATCCATGGAAACTAATGAGATCACCAAGTGAAGTAATACAGAGGGAGAAGAGAAGGGAGCCTGTAACAAAACCCTGAGGGTCACCTACATAGATACAGAATGGCTGTATATGGGGGGAACAGTTAGACTTAATGAATTGAGATGGTTTTTTAAGAAGAGAAATATTAAATAAAGTTGACAAGATAAAGGAGAACCACCCTACAGAAGACCAGAAGGACCATGTATATCAATTTGCTTGGTCCTTTGAGGTATTATTAAATTCCATTCCCCAAATTGAGGATTTTCTATTTTCTCCACGTACAGGTAGTAGGGGGCCAAAGATTTTTGTGTACTGACGCAACCTTATAACATCTGTGGTTTAGGTGATTACATGGATGGATTACAAAGGAAAGAGGCTGAACGCAGGAAAGGAATTAAGAGTCTATTGCAGTAGTTCAGGTGAGGGGTGAAGGGACCCTGAACTAGCGTAAAAGTTGTATAAGTGAAGAGAAGATGGATGGGAGATATGTTTGGAAAAAAAATAAATTTCATCCTCACAGTTGATTGGATATGGGGAATATGGAAGAGGAAAGGGTGAAGGACAACAGTGGGCAGATTATTATTGTTGCTATTATCTGAAATTTTTATTATTGTTAATCTGAAATATAGCCAATCCAAAATGGAATTCCTGCTGTAGTGCTGTTTGATGCCTGTCTTTAGAGGTATTTTTGATAGTACCATCTTTTCTCGTAGGATTCTTATTGCGACTGTGGTACTATCAAAAAATACCTCTAAAGACAGGCATCAAACAGCACTACAGCAAAAAGACTTGAGAGAGTAATTAAAGATCTGTAATAAAGCACTGAAAGATTGCAGCAATATTTAGCTGGTACACCCAGTAATAAATCTAAATTCCATACTGCCCAATTAAAGGCAACAACAAACACTAAAAATTTTGGAAAGAAATACGTAAAACAAATGCATATCAGAAATTCAAGACTTGTTAAATCACAAATTGAAGAGAAAAGTCAAAAGTTTAACTATAAAGAGTCAAAGCAAAAAATAAACAATACTGATCAAAAAATTTACTTGACAAAAAAAGCAAGGACAAAACTCCCAAAGAAAGAGAAATGGAAACTTCCTAGTCATTTATATGATCCCAAGAAGTCCTAAAACTGCAAATTAGATGAAACAAAAAGCAGAAAGTTTGTGCACAATTAATATAATGAACAACCAAAAAAGGGGATGGAAACTAATATTATTGCAAAACTGGAAAGGAGCGGATCCATAATTATTGGCTTAAACACTACACAGTGGTACATGAATGACTAGCAAAGCTCTTTATCATCATTCTTTCAGATGTAAGGGTGATCCTACAGAGATATAGTATTTCTATTTATTAACAAAGGAGGGGAACAAGAACAACCTCTTCAAACAGAGGCCAATGACAGGTTTATGCACTTTATACAAAGCATTCACAGCTTGCATCATGGAGAAAAAAATCTATACCTCCTGCAAGAAAACAATAAATTACTAGAAAAACAAAAAGGCTGAGACAAAAAGTCTCAGAAATGAAAAGAAACAACTTATAATCAATTTGGTAATTATTGAACAACCTACCCCAAAGCACCATAAAAATATATACTTCCATTGTTGGTTATCACAAAGCCTCAGTTCTGCACTCATGACTCAGTTACACCTGCAAAGACAGACAACAGACCCAGGTGTAGTGAGAATGCCAGAGCATTTGATTTCCATGTGGAAAACTGATCTATATTTAAACCACTCCACCAACACAATAATAGAACAATTCATATAAAACATAGCATTTTTCTGGGAGAGCATAAGTTCATTATGTTCTGCCTACCCTTAAATTTGTTATCCTCTTTCCTAAATGAAATTGAGTTTGGCTTCCAAATTAAAGGAAACAACCCAAAATATCTTACTAACTATGGGAAGTATATGGATGACATCAAGCTATATGGAACCACCTAAAAATACATGGAACAGCTCCTTCATCTTGTGAAACTTTTCTCCAATGATATCCTGGTCAGGATATATATATATATGAAAAACACACACATATATATATACACATGTATATGTGTGTGTGTGTATGTGTGTATGCCTTTTGCACAAGGAGAATCAAGACATCATGTAGAAGTCTGTGGCTGAATACATTTAAAAGAATTATGGGCATTATGACATCAAACCTGAATGTGAAGAACCCTTTTAAGGCACTTTGCAATATCAGTTTTAAGATACACTTTTGTATCTTTAATATACTATAATTAATATGGAAATGCCTCTAACAAAACCCCATACAATATTAAAACACTGAGCCCATAGCTCAAAGGCAGCTATTAAGGGAGATAAACATTTCCCTGTCAAAAAGGAAAAAGAGGATTATAGATATTCTTAGCGCATATGACAAACAGGTCAAAAACCTATATAAATACTTCTGACCTTAGCTGTTGCTCAATGTAACAAGCATACGTGGACTGCATGTACATCAAACTTATGAAAAGACTAAGACCCAAGAGTGGAATCAAAAGGCCCTCCAAAGGTGACATCTGAATGAACTATTCAATAACCTGTCAAAAAAGAAACACTGAACAAATTGTTGAGTCCTGTGAATTTGTTTATGTAAAGGGAGGAGCTTATGATAGCAATTCAGGGCCAGATTATTGCTAAGAGAAACTAAAGAAGGATCTTTTTTAAGGAGCCCAGACTTAATAATCAATATATATCATGCAAAGAAATAACAGAAATTGTTAAACATGTTGCCGGAGGCTGCAAAAACAAAACAAAATTAACAAAAAAACAACCCACCTACCAAATATCTAGTGAAATATGAGCTGGTACACAGAATTTTACATTAAAAGCATTGTCTTCCAAATACTGACAACAAATTCCCATATTACAAATACAGACCTCAGTACATCCTGGAAAACTTAACCATTAAATGGTATGAGAACTCAGACCATTATCACAGACTGAACTGTTGCCCACCGTCACTTGGATATAATACTGTTCCATGAAAACCTAAGAATAACATCTTTAACACACGTCACCAGACCATGTACTCATAATCTCTAAGCTGCGAAGAATGAAAAGCTTTCAAAATACAGTAGTTCAAGTGAAGGAGATCAGAATTATGGGGGAACATGATGAGGTAACTATCATTACTTTTTCCTTTTCTGCCACAAAAACTGAGGACGCTTTCAGTGAGCCTACAGAGGATAAGCTTACACCATAATATCTTTACTAAACCATAAAAAACAGGGAGGTTTTTGGCTGTAGAATTTTAAGTTTAAAAGAATAATACCAAGATAGTAACTTGTCTCAGAAAGATTTTATTTGAAACCCAATGAAAATGCTAAGTGGAAGAGGCAGAGTTAATATGAAGGAGTGAAAGGTCACAACTTCTAAACCTCCCTCAAAACCTTTCCTACAAAATGACTGAAAACAACAGAGTTTTGAGCAGGAAAGGTCACCATGAGCCATTTTCCAGCCCCAGGGAAGCTTAGGAGGACATAGAGATTTATGGACAATGGGACTGGGGCTAGTATGGTGAACAGCACAGCAGAAGCAGAGAATGGCTGAAGCGGCACTAGCTATGGGCTGCAGGGAGTAGCAGCAACCAAGGAAGGTAAGAGGAATGAACACCTGGGTCAAAAAGAAATTCCAAGGCATCCACTGTACTAGCACTGGGAGGAAGACCAGGTGCCATGTGGCAGTTCTGTTGCCCATTACTCTGTTCCAGGTCATAGTTCAAGGGTGGAGAGGAGCAGTCACAGTCACAAGGGAGCAAGGATCCTTCTTGTATAATAACTAGAGCCCAGAGCAGGAGGGCAGTGACCAGACCACTCCCTCAATCACACCACACTGGAAGCAACAAAAACTTACAGGTTCCAGATCAAGATTTGAAAGCAGTGGAAGGACATAAAAGAAACTCAGATCAGTCACCACCACTCCCTCCCAGATGTAAGCAGAATCCAACTGTAACATAAAGTCTAAAATCAAGAAGAAGTCTGGAAAACGAGCAAAAAAAAAAAAAAGAGCCTGATCATAATGAACCACTATGGCGCAAAGGAAGCTTAAGACACAAACTCAGAAGAAGACTATGATTACAAGCAAAGCCTCAAAGAAAAAAAAATGATGCAGCCTGGACACAAGCTCAACAAGAGTTCCTAGAAAAGCTAAAGTAAGAGATTTTTTAAAAAGGAAAAAATGATTTTAAAAACCAATTAAGAGTAGTAGAAGAAAAATTAGGGAAAGAAATGAGACCTATGAAAGAAAATTATGAAAAGAGAATTAACAATTTGGTAAATGAGGCACAAATCCTCACTGAAGAAAATAATTATCCTTAAAAATGAGCATTGGTCAAGTAGAAGCTAATGACTACATGAGACATTGAGAAACAATAAAAAAGTTAAAAGAATGAATAAATAGAAGAAAATGTGAAATCTCATAGCAGAAACAACTGTCTTAGAAAATAAATTGAGAGGAAACAATTTAAGAATTATGTGACTAATATTGCTTCCCTTCTTATGGGTGAAGGAGAGACTGAAGGGAAGTAGAGAATTGGGAATTAATTTTTAAATGAATGTTAAAAACATATAAATAACAAATTTATTGAATCACGAAAATCATGATAAAAAAGACCCCAGATATCATATTTCAAGAAATTAGAAAGGAAAACTGTCCAGATATTTTAGAACCAGAGAGCAAAATAGAAACTAAAAGAATCTGCCAGTCACCTCCTGACTCCACCAAAACAAAATATGATATTCCAGAAGGCAAAGGAACTGGGATTAGAGCCAAGAATAATCTATGCAGCAAATCAGTATAACCCTACTGGGGAAAAATGGAAACTTAATGAAATAGGGAACTTTCAAACATTCCTGTTTGAAAAGACCAGAGCTAAGTAGAACATATGACATTCAAACACAAGACTCAAGCAAAGCAAAGAAAGGTGAACATGAAAGAAAAATCATAAAGGACTTCATAAGTAGAAATTGCTTACATATCTATATAGGAAGATGATACACATAACTTCTAAAACTTTATCATTATTAGAACAGTTAGAAGGACTCTATACAGAGAGAGGGTATGAGTATGAATCAATTATATTGGGATGATCTCAAAAAAACCCAAAAGAATGGAAATGAGGGAAAGAGGAATGCACTAGGAGAAGGGGGGAAGAAGAGGAATAATAGGGGAAATTATTTACAATGGAGGGGAAAAATGGAGTGGAGGGGAGCAAGCAATATTTTCATTTAAACTGGTTCAAGGAGGGAGGAAGACACACATAGACACACACATATGACTATAAAAATTCATCTTACTGAATAGGGAAGTAGAAGAGAAAGAGGCAAAAAAAAAGAAGAGGGGTGATAAGAGAAAGGGTAGATTAAAAGGGGGACTGGTCAGAAGCAAAACAGACCTTTGAGGGGGGTACAAGGTAAAAAACAGAAGGATGAATAGAAGAGAACAGGATGGAGGGAAATACAAAGCTAGCTATCATAACTGGGTATCTGAACAATATGAATTCAACCATAAAACAGAGGAAAATAACAGAATGGATTTGAAACCAAAATCCAACAAAATGTTATTTACAAGAGACATAATTCAAACAAAAAGACATACACGGAATTAAAATAAGGGGCTGGAGCAGAATATGTCAGCTAAAATAACAAAGGCAAGTGTGATAATCATGACCTCCAACAAAGCAAAAGCAAGAATAGACCAACTAAAAGAGAAAATCAGAGAAACTACATTTCGCCAAAAGGTAACATAGACAACGAATTAGTATCAGTATTAAACATATATGCACAAAATGGCATAGCATGTAAATTCTTAAAGGAAAAGTCAAATGAGTTATGGGAAGAAACAGACAGTAAAACTATACTAATGGAGGACCTCAAGTTAGGAGGACCTCAATATATACCTCTCAGACCTAGATAAATCTAATCATAAAGTAAACAAGAAAGAAGTTAAGGATTCATGGAATTTTAGAAAAGTTTAGATATGATAGACCTCTGGAGAAGAGTGAATGCGGATAGAAAGGAGTATAGCTATTTTTCAGTTGCATATAATACCTTCACAAAAATTGGCCATGTATTAGGGGCATAAAAACTTCACAAATGCAGAAAAACATAAATATTAAACACATCCTTTTCAGATCATAATGAAAGAAAAATTAAATTCAATAAAGGGCCTCAGATAATTGTAAAATAAATAACAATCTAATCCTAAAGAATGAGTGGGTAAAAGAACAAATCATAGAAATAATAATTTTATTAAAGATAATGCCAGCAATGAAACAACATACCAAAATTTGTGAGATAAGGCCAAAGCAGTACTAAGGGGAAACTTTATATCTCCAAATGCTTATATCAATAAAAGAGAGAAAAAGAGCAACAAATTGGGCATGCAACTAAAAATAATTAGAAAAAGAACAAATTAAACCCCCAATTAAATACCAAAATAGAAATCCTGGAAGTCAAAGGAGATTAATAAAATTGAAAGCAAAAACAAAAATTGAACAAATAAAACTAGGTGCTGTTTTTATGAAACAAAAAACAACAAAATAGATAAACATTGCTTAATTTGACTTTTAAAAAGAAAGAAGAAAACCAAATTAGCAGTATCAAAAATGGAGAGTGTTAATGTACAACCAAGGATGATAAAATTTAAGCAATTATTATGAGTTATTTTGCCCAGCTTTACGAATAAAACTGGTAATCTAAATGATTTGGATAAATACAAAAATACAGATTTCCCAGATTAGCAGAAGAAGAAATAGAATATTTAAATAACTCTATCTTAGAAAAAAAGAAATTGAACAAGTCATAAGTGAGCTCCTAAAGGAAAAACCCCAGGACCAGATGGCTTTACAAGAGAATTCTACCAAACATTTAAAGAACAATTCATTCCAATATTATATAAGATGTCTGAAAAAATTAGGCATTCTACCAAATTCCTTCTATGACACCAATATAGTTTTGATACCTAAAACAAGGAGAGTAAAAACAGAGAAAGAAAACTACAGGCTAATTTTCCTAATGAATATTGGTGCAAAAATATTAAGATTAAAGCAGTATGTCACAAAAATCATATGCTGTGGTCAGGCTAGAGTCATACCAGGAGTGCAGGGCAGTTCAATATTAAGAAAACTTTATTAATAACAAAAACAACAAACATTATATAATTATATCAATATTATTATTTATTTAAAAAGTTTTTCATTATAAAATTTCTCTCTCTCCAGTCCCTCTCCCACCCAATGAGAAGGGAAGCACTATAATATCAATTATACTTATGTAAAACATATTTTTATATTAGCCATGTATGCAAAAAAAGTAAAAAAAATATTTTGCACTCAGAATTCATCTCTTCTCCCTCTGGAGGTGCATAGCATTTTTCACCAGGAGTCCTTTGGAACTGTCTTAGATAATTGTATTGATCAGAGTAGCTAAGTCTTTCACAGTTAATCATCCTTACAATATTGCTATTACTATGTACCATGTTCTCTGGGTTCTGCTCACATAAGTTTTTCCAGGTTTTTCTGAAACCATTCTGCTCAGCATTTCTGATAGCACAATAGTATTCTATCGCAATCACACATCGCAATTTGTTCAGCCATTCCCCAATAATTGATGGGCATCCCCTCAATTTCTAATTCTTTGCCACCACAAAAAGAGCTACCATAAATATTTTTGTACATGAGTTCATTTTTTCTTCTTTAATCTCTTTGGGTCACAGATCTAGTAGTGGTATTGCTAAGTCAGAGGACACATACAGTTTTATAACCCTTTGAGCATATTTCCAAATTGTTCTCCACAATGGTTGGACCTGTTCACAACTCCACCAACAGTTCATTAGTGCACCTATTTTTTCCACGTCCCCTTCAGCAGCTATCATTTTCCTTTTTTCTTAAGTTAGTCAATCTGATGACTGTGAGGTTCTGAATTGTTTAATTTACATTTCTCCAATTATTAGTGATTTAGAGAGCATTTTTTCATATGACCATTGATAAGGCTGATTTCTTTGTCCAAAAACTGTTCATATCATTTAACTATTTATTAGTTGGAGAATGACTCTTATTTTTATAAATTTGATTCAATTCCCTATAAATCTGAGAAATGAAACCTTTATTAAGAAACTTGCTGGAATTTTTTTCCAAGTTTCTGTTATCCCTCTAATGTTGGCTGCATTAGTTTTGTCTGTGCAAAACCTTTTTAAATTATATGTAATCAAAATTATCCATTTTATCTCCCGTGATCCTCTTTATCTCTTATTTATCAAAAATACACTTCATATCAAATGCAATACAAGTATGGTTTCATGATGAAGAACATGGGTCAGAATCTTGTTAACTTATTGCCAAATCTTGCAGAATAGGTGACCATAGCAGAAGGAGGGCATATTGCCTATCAAGTTTTTAAAGATATAAAAAGCTATAAGGTTTGTTGTGTTAGTCAATAAATTTAATTATTTTACTTTGACCCAGTTATTTTGCACGACAAGAAAACATCTTAAAATGTAGTGGCTCCAAACTCAAATAGGAATGATACGAAATACTGAAAACTAAAAATTAACATTATGTTGCAATGTGTTTTTAAATTATTTTGTTAAACATGTCTAGATTATATTTTAATCTGGTTTAGGTTTCATACTGGAGTTTTGTGGTTGCCTGGTGAACGTTTGATACCTCTGGTATAATGATTGAGAGCTAGCCTCCATGCCAAGACCACCTGAGCCCAAATCCTGCCTTTGACACACATCAGCTATGTGACTATGGGTAAGTTACTTATCCTCTTAATGCCTGAGGCACCTCTCTAAAATTATTAGTTGAAGAGAAGGTGCTGACCTGCATTGGTTGAAGGAGTTTCCTTACTTGGGAGCTCCTTATACCAATTAAATAACTGGTCTAGTCCCCATCCCTATTTCTAATTTGCCCAACAATATACTATCCTCATTTTACAGATAAGGAAACTTGAGACCGACAGAGGTTTAGTGACTTGCCCAGGGTCATACAGTTGGTAAATGTCTGAGCTAGAATTCCAACTCAGTTCTTGCTGAGTTGAACATTCATCCAGTATATACTGAGCTGGCAGGACACCCAGATGTCCAATAATAAGTCGGTAATATAGGACTGGAGATCAGGGGAGAGATTAGGTCTGATTATAAAGTTTAGGAATCATCTAAACCAAGAAGGAATAGACCAAAAAACAAGTAGCCAAGACAGCAGAGTGGCCAGGAGGAGGGAGTGGTCAGTAGTGTCAAAAGCTGTAGAGAGATCAAGTGGAATGAGCCCTGAGAAAAGCCTATTAGATTTAGCAGTTAAAGGTTCATCAGTAACTTTGCATGGAGTAGTTTCTATCGAATAGTGAGGTCAGAAGCCAGATTTCAAGGGATTTGTACGTGAGTGGAAGGATAAGAAATGGAGGCAATTAGTATAGATGACCCTTTCTAGAAGACTGGCTGTGAAACTGAGAAGGAATGCAGGATGACTGCTTGAGAGGATTAGCAGAATCAAATGATTATTTTTTAAAAGGGAAGAGGGGGTTTGGGTCTGTTTATAGTAAGAAAGGAAGAAGTCAGTGAATAAGATTTAAGGTGAAGGAAAGAGAAAAAATGATTGACGTGATGTCTTAAGTGTTTTGTTTGGGTCTGCTGGAATAATCGAAAAGTGGAATTGACCATATTCTCTTGTCCACATTATTTCCTATGTTTAGGAGCATGTGGTCTCTAAATGAGTAATACTGTTACAAGCCAATGCCCTGTACCTGAGAGAAAAGAATACCTGACACATTGAGTTCTATAGCTTAATGAGGTTTTATCCAAAGATATTCCTTGCAGTCAGCAAACAATGTTGGAGAAGCAACTGCTGCTGTTTCTTCAGTCTAAGTTTCAAGCCATCTAAGCAACATAGGCACCTTTGGTTTCAGATCAGCCCATGCAGGGGAAAACAACTCCTAGATGGCTCATAGGAGCTGTAGCATCATAAGGGAGGGAACAGAATCAAGGAGGGGTTCATCAGCTTTCCCTTTCCATATAGGAAAGGTCCTATCTCTGATACACGAGGGATGTTTCAGTTTTCTTGTTCCCAAGAACTCAAGGACAAGTGATTAGATAGATTGGGTGCCGAGCCTAAGAAGAGAACACTCATCTTTCTTATCTCTGGTCAGGAGGTATAAATCTTTTATCTTTATAAATCTTTTATCAAACAAGGATTCGACAAAAAAATTAGTCCATTTGGACTGAGAAGAGCATTAACTAGGAAATTCTGTTAGAAACAGGGAATGAGCTTCTTAGAGGTCAGGGGTCTAAGGCAAAATAGTGAAATCTGTAAAGATAAGCAGAAAGAAATCTCTTTAATAAGAGAAGGCATGGGATCAAGATGGTGTGGAAAGATGAGCCTTGGTGAAGAAATAAAAATGCCAACTCTTCATCAGAGACCGTAGTAAAGGAAGAGAGAAAAGGGGATGATAAAGAAGGGAAGTATTAAAGTGAGGAAGAGGGGAACTTGAGACAGACGGCCTCAATTTTCTCAGGAAAGCAGGAAGTGAAATCAACTGTGACCTTTATGTCAGTGACTCCCAAAGGTGTCATTAGCCTTTATGATGCTTGCAAATTTCATATTCACATTGTCTACTGTCTCCTTTATATATCCATTGGTACCTCAACCTCTACATATCCAAATACCCCTCTGCCTCCAACAAAGAAGCTACTTCCCCTCCTCTTGATGTCCCTACCATTTCTGCCACCAGAAACACATCCATCTTTTTGTCTTGATTCCTATTTATATCCCATTTCAACTTATGATTTCTAGAGCATTACAATATCCCTCCTGGAGGACACTCTGACCCCAATATCCCCTGGACACAGACAGCACACTGCTGCCACAGTGAATTTCCTAAGAGTATCACTCTGTGCCACTCATTTGCTCAGAAACCATTCATGACTTCCCATAATCTACCAAATAAAGTCCCGAAGACAACCTCATGTTCAAGGTTGTCTATATTTGTCAACTGCCTCCCCACAAAAAAGTATGGTCCCACCCTACTTTTCAGCCTTCTGGCCCAGGACTTTTCATCTACCCTATGTTACAGCTAATTGGACTATCTGATATTTCTTGAATATACCCTGTACTTTCTCATCTCTGCCTCTATGTTCCTTCCAACTGGAATGTATTCCCCTTTGGCCAGTCAACACCTGTCCAACTAATTCTTCAAGAACCAGCCCAAGCATTGGGTCTTCCCCATGAAGAGGGAGCTAAGAAAGGAAAGATGTACCTGGAGTCAAGCAGACCCGAGTTCAAATATAGCCTCAGAGACACTTACTAGATGTGTGATTATGGGCAACTCTATCTGCTTCAGTTTCCTCATCTGTAAAATGGGGAGAGAATGATAAAAAGTCAAGGGATGACAGTGTTCTAGTGAGGCCAATGGTGTGTAGGCTGTAGTGAAGCTAAGTGAGGGAATAATAATAACACAAAAAGGATGGTGTACACTCATAAACTCAATAAATAAAATTGAATAAATATTCAATGAGGCACCTACAGTGTGAAGAACACTGTACCAAGCACTAAGAAAGAGGAAAAAAAAGAGAGAGAAAAACAACAAAAAACCCTCCTACCTCATGGGTTCATAAGACTTCTGGATTTGGAGTCAGGAGGCCTTGGTTCTAATCTGTCTAGCTGTGTATCTATAGGCAAGTCCCTTAGACCTTTCAAGAATCAGTTTCATCACCTGTAAATCAGGGATGATTATATTGTATTAAATAAATAGCTCACAGATTTGTTTTGTTATAAGGAAGGTACTTTGTAAACTTTATTATTCTCTAGTAAAAAAAGATACAACATTAGATGCACAAAATTTATAATTATTATATCATATATTACAAATATTATGTTATATATTATAAAAATAATATCTTATTGATGCATAAGTGAGATACAAACAGTGCTATTTGATGTCTGAGATAGGGAAAGGTCATTACTAAGTAGAAAGAATCAGAAAAGAGCTCATAAAGAAGGTGGTATTTAAGTTGGGTAAGGGAAGGATATTAGGAATATTAGGTGGTCTACACATTGTACTCCATGACCTACATGAACTCAAGGCCAAGATATTAGCCAGTTAGTTAAAACCTTCTTGTAGGCTTTTTGTAGCTCACTGGAATGTACTAAACAACATAAGTAAAGGTGTTCCCTATACTAATTAAACAAAATTTATCCACCAAGTTTTGCTAGTGACATTACAATTCACCCCCCTCAAATACCATGAATTTATGTGACAAATATCATTGACACTACTTGTGTTTTAAAATTGTTATCTGTGCAGCTTGTTTTACTATTCCCTGAAAAACAAAACTTATTTTAATATTCTCAGAATAAAGCTTTATGCCAAATAACTCATATAGTTTACTATTTGTAACGCATAGTAGAAGGCACTGAGCCACATGCCTATTTGCCCAGGGAAACCACTTTATCCCGAAACAGCAAAGAGCACTAACATAATTTGTTTTATTGCCAGTATCCTTCCTTGAGGAAGTAATGACTAGTTTTTAAAAGTCTCATAGAGTCTTTTAATTTTTTGTATTTATTGACAACAACAAGTTGCTTTAGAGACAAATCACTTAGATAACCATCTTTTCCTTCCAGTGTGATTTTTATGATCCATTATTTAGCTGAAAAATATTAATATGGTTTCATCTAAAACAAATTGTTCTAATCAACTTAAAAGATAACTTCAAGAAACAACTAATGTATACACATAAGCAAATGTAAAACAGACAAAAGCAAATATCTACCTCTAATATTTATTAACTATGTGACCACGGTTGAGTCACAATTTCCCTGGGTCTCAGTTTCTTCATCTATAAAATGAGGGGAAAAGAATAGATGGCCACTTTGGTTTCTCTCACCTGAAGATCTATGATACTGAAATCTTAATTTGTGAGAGGACAAAGAACACAAATAATTGATACTAATCTGCCATATTTTTTCTGCTATCTTGCTAAAGAATTGTGAAGTGTTTATGGATTACACTCAACCATGGAGAGGAAAAGAAGCACAAATAATTTTAAAGTGGCTTTGAATTTTTTTGTTTTATTTTTGTCCTTATTTAATTGTGGCCATATCTGATGTTCTGGGAATTCTTTTCAAACAAATTAATGAAGCCAAATTGAATTTTTTTTTGTCCCAGGAAAAGTAGAATATAGGCCCTCACTTGAAAGTTCATTGGTAGAAGAGTGTGCTGATGAATTTCCTCTATAATGTAAGTTTTTAACCCTTTGTTATCCTTCTCAGAATGTTTTCAAACAACTGAAGGAAATGCTAAATTTCTGTGAGAGGTTAGAGAAGATAAAGTTGCTGTTTTTTTTTCTACCCTAGTTCCTGGACCCCCTGCATGGATTCCTTCTGTGGACTCCAGGTTAAGAATCCCTTCTATAGGAGGATGGCCAACACAAGGTTGCCTCTACCAATATCATTTCTGTTACATCACCATTAACACATTATAAAACCCAACCATAAAGTTGTAATTCTCTGTGGCCCACAAAACTGCCTCAAGTACTTCATTTTGTCTAACACATGCTCACAAAAGCAATGATTTGGAAGTGTAAATCTGTATCTCCTAGCAGTGGACCTAAAGTGTAGAGTGGATGTGGGTTTACATCTGGTCTTAGACACATATTTAGCTGTGACTACAGGCAAGTTTTTTTGCTTAACCTCTCTCAGACTCAGTTTCCTCATCTGTAAAATGAGTCACACTTCTAGGGCTTGCCTAATGGGGTTGCTGGGGGTGGAGAAGATGAAATGAGATTTTGTAAAACTTGAAAACACTATTGGTCAAAAGTTATTATAAAGTACATCCACATATATGCACACATATACACATACACACAGAATATATACATATGGACTACAGCAGCTGTTATGAGATAAACAAAGGGTCTTTTGGGAACTACTCTACAGGAAATAATGTGGCTCTGGATGACAGTCAAATTGTAAATAAAAAGGGAAGTCAAGCTTCTGGACTAATGACAGAGAAAAAGCACGAATCAGTTTGGTAGAAGCCGGGGACCAATGAAGACAAAGAAATCTGGTAGCCTAGTATGGGAAACAGCCTACAGTGGAAATAGAAGTAAATTAGGAAAGCAAAGAATGTAGGCCTCTTTGAGACCAAGGAAAGCAGCCTCTGAACCAAGGGGAAAAGAACACAGCAAAAAGAAGAACAAATCTCCAATCTGAGGACTTGAGCGCAAAACATGGTATTATTTGTATGACCTTAAGCAAACTGCTTCATCTGAAAATTACAATAAAAAACAAAAGAATTAAATAAAAGGAGAGAGGGAAGGAGGGAGGGAGGGAGGGAGAGAGAGAACAATTATCTCCTCACATGGAAAACCTCACATAAAAACAAAGGAGATAAACAAAAAAAGAGGTCCTAATGCAATGAATAAACAGCACAAAGTGGGAAGAAAACTCCAAAAGAAAGGACTAAACACTGCACTAATAAAAATGAGACCTCCAGAAATAAGAAGTGAATTACAACATCCTTTACAAGAAGTTAAGAGAATTAAAGGAAGAGGTAGAGAAATTTAGAATAACTCTAATTTTAAAAGGTAAACCAGAGAATCAAGCATTTACAACAGATGATGGGAAAATATTAATAAAGCAATAATACTCTGAAAAAGAGAATGGGCGAAATTGAATACAGATAGCCCATCCAAAAAAAAACCCATCAGAAATAAAAACAAAAAAAATGGCAAAATACTTGCTGTCTTTACAAACCAAAACAACGGGCTCTGAATAAATCTCGAAAAGAAAATCTAGGAATGGTTCCCCTGCCCCACCAAAATTACAATTAAAGGGCTTGAATACTCCATTTCAAGAACTCATTCAAGAAAATCTTCCAGAAGTACTGGGGAAAGAGGGCATAGTGCAGATCAGAAGACTCTATAAGACAATGTCAAGCTTAACTCACCCAGAAACACAGTCAACAAGTTGAAACTGTTCAATTTCACCAATAATGACAGGAATTGTAAAAGCTACCAGGAGGAGGCACTTTACCTAATAAGGCATTACAGTTTAAAATGAGCAGGCCTCTAATCAATAATGATAGAAAAGGCTCCTCACTAAACCCAACCCCTCTTCTTGTGCCCCTGATCATATCCCCCCGAAAGGTTATTTGTCAAACCCTGTCTCTATTCTTCAATCTTACCCTATCACTGGGATCTTGGTCTTCGTGATCCTTATAAACCCTATTTGAAGGGATGATAGGACCAAGTGTTCATTCCCTCTTTCTTTTCCCTTTCACAGATTAACACATTTCTAGAAAAAAGCTCTCTGTATTCATTAATTGTTCTCCCTCTCCTCTATTTCTGAAAAATGTGGTTCTGATATCTAAAATGGGGAGAGATGTCAGAGGGTAGATGAATGACAGACCAATATCTCTGATAAATATTGCAGAAGTACTGAATAAAATATATCAAAGAGGGGACAATCTCCAAATTATAAAGATTAGACACTATGAAGAGGTTGAATTTATTCCAGGAATAGAGGATTGATTCAATATAAGAAAACTATAAAATTACAGAACATATTAGTAAGAAAACTAATTAAAAATCACACAATTATACAATAATAATAGCTTACATTTATCTGGCGCTTCAGAATCTATGCTAAGTGCCTTATAATTATTATCTCATTTGATCAAGAGATATAAATAGAACTTCCACTGAAACAGTGAACAATACTTATCTAAAACCAAGAGCTAGCACCATCCATAAAAGTAAATGTTAGAGGTCTTTCCTGTAAAATCAGGGGTAATGCCACCATGTCCACTGTTAACACTATTATTTGATATAATTGCAGAAATAGTGGCTATAGCAATATTACAAGAAAAAATAATCTGAGGGAATAAACACAGGCAAAAAGGGAACAAAATTATTACTGTACTGATGATATGATGGTTTATTTAAACAGTGCTAGAGACTCATCTAACATTAACAGAAATTCAAACATTAGTAAAGTAGCAAGACTAAAATAAAACCACCAACAACCTATCAGACTTTCCAAACGTTACAAACTATTCTCAACAGAGATAGAAAAACATTACACTAAAAATTTCTACAAAATATCTGGGAGTCAGCTTCCTAAGATACACAAGGGAAATATATGAATATAACTATAAAACAATGTGTTAAAAAAGAGCAACAAAGAGAAAAGAATTACTCACAGTTGGGCCATGCTAATATAATAAAAATGATAATATAACTTAAATTGGTTTAAGATTCAGTACCATACCAAGCAAACTACACAATAATTACCTTATAGAATTTAAGGAAAATAAAAATAAAGTTTACCTAGAGGAATAAGAGCTTAAGAATCTCAAGGAAAATAAAATTTCAAAAGTAGAAAGAGTTAAGGGGACTTAGTAGTACCAAATCTCAAACTGTACTACAAAGCAGTAATCATAATAACTATTTAGATCAATTGAATAACTGATTAATAGAAAAGATAATGTATACAAGATCCAGAAACAACTGAATATAGTAACACAGTATTCAATAAAACCAAATACACAAACTCCCGAATTAAGGACTCATTATTTGCAAAAATTGCTGGGAAAACTGTAAGGAACTGAGAGAAATTAGATATAGATGAATATGCTACAAGTAGATACATAACCTAGAAATAAGAGGTTATATCATAAACCGATTAGAGAGAATGGAAGGTGATGCCTTTCACAGCTATGGATAGGGGAAAAGCCCTTGATTTAATAGAGGGATAATGGAAGATAAAATGGATAATTTTCATGACATAAAACTTTAAAAGTTTAGCAAAAACAAAAGCAATTCAGTTAGAATTAGAAGGAAAAGAGTTAACCGGGAAAAAAAAAATCTTTGCAGTATTTTCTCTGATGAAAGGTCTGAGAGTCATGACACATAGGAAATTGATTCAAATATTTAAGAGCATGTACCAATAGATAAATGGCCAAAGGATGTGAGCAGCCGGTTTTCAAGGGAAGAAATCTAATCTATCAACAACCATAGAGAAAAAAGCTCCAAATCAATAACCATAAGAAAAATACAGATTAAAATGATGGAAGTTTCACATCTCAGTTAGATTGGCAAAGATAACAAAAGATGAAAATTACAATTGCTGGGGGTGCTGTGTGAGAACAAGTACTCTAGGAACTGTTGGCAGAATTGTGAATTGGTCCTATAATCATAAGAACAATTTGGAATTATATAGAAAACATCACTGAACAATACATATACCCTTTGATCCACTGATAGCCTACCAGGAATATAACTACTAGAAGAGAGGAGACAAAGAAGATAATGAAGCAAAGAAAACTTAGAACAAGGTGGAGTGAAAAAGAAAATGAACAAAAAAAAGAAGCTGGAGAAGAAAGTTTGAACTAGCTACTTAACTGAGAAGGGAATGATAAAGGACCAAAGAAAGGGATAGATAACTAAATAAAAGAAATCAATTAAGTTAGGTAAAAGCTCTCAAACTAGAGAAACAGTAGGCAAAGGGGAGCAGAGGACAAGAACTTATGGGAATATCAAGTTGCGAAGTAATTTAAGTTAATCACAGGGTCAAAGTATTGACAAAGAGAAGGGAGATGTGAAAATCAATCAATAAACAGAGAAAAACATAGGCCTAACTCCATAACATTAATAAACTAATTATATGAAATCTAATCTAATAATATGAAAGAGAGTGGACCAACTAAGTCTGCTATTTACAAAAAAGCACATCTAAAAAGCAACAAAATAATCAGAATGAGACTGGAACAAAATTTACTCTACATAAGATATATATAAAAAAGCAAACCGCAAACATATTACTAGACAAAATAAAAGTAAAATTCACAATGTCAATATTAAACAAGGAAGTAACATTATGTATGCTTAACAGAACCAAAGACAACAAACCAGTATCAATACTAAACACATGTAACACACTTCATAGTGTCTAAATTATTTTTTAAATTGAGTGAATTGTATAAAGATATAGCTAGTAACAGAGAAGTTAATAGACTTTAAGGTTCCTCTCTCAAAAAGAGAGATAAAAAGGAAAATATAGAATTAAACAAACTGTTGACAAATTTAAACCTGCAAGATTTATGACACCTCCTGAATGGAACCTTTAAAGACTAAACATATTTGTCAGCACTACTTGGCACTTAAAAAAAAACAGAAAACCAAAACTAGCCATGTATTAGGGGAAAGAGAAAATACAATGAAATGTTAATTTTCAGTGTTTCTGAAAGGAAATTCCTAAGCCCAGAAGTCAAGGCCCTCTGTGATCTGACCCCAAACCGTCTTCTAGTCTATTTACTACTCCCCCTTAATGACTGACATGTTTTTGTCAAATTGAATGGGAGTCTTTAAATATTACCCAAAGGTTGGTGTCCAGGTGATGAACTTTACTGCCACAGGAATTCATGAAATGCAAATGTGTATGATCTTTGATAGTAGAGAGCCACACAGATTAAGTTATAGAACTTTCAAAGTGTCAAAATATGAACATGTATGGTGTTTCCAATATCAATATTTATATAAGTGCTTAGTCAAGACAACATAATTTTTTTTATTCAGGGTCTGTCTCCTTAGTTGAAGGATGGAGCCTATTATGAGCTTCTCTACTATGGAGTTAACTTATTTCATTTGAAACCAAACAAGAAGTTCAAGTACAAAGGTTAGGTACCTGGGTTATATACTCTGGATTGGTCTAAAGTACCTGATGTAGTCTGTGAATGGGACCGTCTTTCCCTTTTATCTCTTCAACTTTTCTTTCAGTCTCTTTCTCTGCCCTTTTGATTCCCTTTCACGATGATCCTCCACCACAAATTCAATAACACCAGTTGGGTCCAACTAACAGGGTCGGAGCTTCCACAGCCACAGGCCACCTCCTAAAAATCCCACAGCATTCCCAGTTGTCCCCAGACACAATCTCCCCCATCATCTTGCATCAACCTAATACTGTTCGGTCACTGGATATCTGTACTTCTCAACTCTCTTCTCTACTCAACAACTCAGTGACACTTAATTTGAGCTAAGTCTTGAAGGAAGCCAGTAGGTAGAGGTAGAGAGATGACAAGAAAGCCAGTGACATTTTCCCCTTTTCATTAAATTTCACTGGCTGCCTCTTCAAGGATCAAATTTCAACTCCTCTGTTGGGTATGACTTAAAGCCCTTCACAACTAAGCCCTTGCCTATACATCTTCCAGTAAACTATGAGAAAGCTACACTGGCTTTCTTATTCTTTCATTTTCTCCCACCATGCTTTGCACTGGCTGTTGGTCACATACTCCTTCCTCACATATGTCAGAGTCCCTTTCTTTTCAACATCCAGCTCAAAATGCCAACTTCTGTTGTAACTCAGTCGTTTTTCAGTCTTGTCCAACACTTTATGACCTCATTTGGAGTTTTCTTGGCAAAGATATTGGTGTGGTTTGCCATTTCCTTCTCCAGTTCATCTGACAGATGAGGAAACTGAGGCAAACTGGGTGACGTGACTTGCCCAAGGTCACATAACTAGTAAGTGTCTGAGGCTGGATTTGAACTCATGAAGATGAGTCTTTCTGATTCCAGGCCACCTAATTGCCAATTTCTACATGAAACTTTTTCTGATCTCTCCAGCTGAAATGTCTACCCCATGAAACAAAACAAAAACCACACACTGTGTATTTATTTTAGATGTTGTCTCTAACCTGCTAGATTATAAGCTCCTTGAAGACAAGAATTGTTTCACCTTTGTCTCTGGGTCCCAGTGCCTGGAATATGGTAGGCTCCTTATATTTGTCTGCAGATGTATATGTTGTCTCCACCAGCTAGATTATAATATAAACCACACACACTATGTATTTATTTTAGATGTTGTCTCTAACCAGCTAGATTATAAGCTCCTTAAAGGCAGGAACTGTTTCACTTTTGTCTCTGGGTCCCAGTGTCTGGAATATATTAGGCTCCTCATTATTTGAGAGGGAGAACAATTTGAATAGGACCGTAGAATCACTGATTTACAACTGAATGGAACTTTTAGAAACTCTCAAGTCCAACCCCCTGCATTTTACAGATGAGTAAACTGAGGCTGAGAGAGATTGAGTGATTTGCCCTATGTCTCACAGTTAGAAAGTCACTGAGGCAGGATTCAAACTTGGGTCTTCCTGATTCTGAATTGGCTCTCTATCCATAGTGCCATCTAGCTGCTCCCCCTCTCATTCTATTCAGACAGTGGGAGATGTGAACCTGCTATCTGCTCAGTCCCAGGTCTCAGCTCACATCTACCTCTCGTAATGCATCCAGGTGAGTGTGAACCTACAACACTGTCTTTGTTGTATCTGCTGCACAGGCTAGCAGAGCTCATCAAAGAGAGAGAGCCTTAGCCAATCTCCCTTCCTAGGATTTCTGGTTAGCTAGTAATGAGTAAATTATGTTTTTATTAGTAAACTCACGTACTAATGAGTAAACTTTGACTTGGCACCCTTCTCTTACCTTATGGGGGGGAATGCTAAACGTTTAAATTGTGCCTACTATGTGCCAGGCATTATGTTAAGCAATTTACAAATATTATCTCAATTGATCCTCATGATAACCTTTGAGGTAAGTTCTGTTGTCTCTTTTTACAGTTAAAGAAACTGAGGCAAATGGCAGTTAAGTGACTTGCCTAGCATCACACAGCTAGTAAGGCGTCTGCATTTGAACTCAGGTCTTTCTGACTCCAGTCTCAGTGATTTATCCGCTGTGCCAACTACCTGCCTTAGCGGGTGAGGCAGAAAGAATGAATAGTCACATGGTGATTATCGATCACTCTCTAATATCATCACACTTATCCATGAAGCCTGTTTGAAGAGTGATTTTTTTCCCCTTAATCATCAGCTTTCCTGTCACCTAAATTGTTTTACCCGTTTTTATTTCATTCTACTTGAGGACAAGTCCTGGTTCTGCCTCTCCTGAGCAGCTTAGTTGAAAATAGTGAAAATAAAATTTACATTCAATTGTTTCCATAGCAACCATTTCAGATCCATCTGTTCTCTGTTATAGGATCAGATAGGATTGCCTACTTTTAAAGAAAAGTTTGAAAAAAAACCAACTTTTTTGTGTCATGGACCCCTTGGCAGTTGCCTATGGACTCCTCAGAATAAAAATTTTAAATGCATAAAATACATCAGATTACAAAGGAAACTAAATATATTGAAATTCAATTATCAAATTTGAAAAAAAAAAACAGTTCACAGACTCCACTTTAAGAACTTCAGTTTTAAAGCAACTCTAGGCCAGCGTGGGGAACCTGCAGTCTCGAGGTCTAGGTACTTGGGTTCGGCCTTTTGAGGAGTCCAAGTTTTACAGAACAAATCCTTTTATTAAAGGGATTTGCTCTATGTAGTTTGGATTCAATTAAAAGGCTGGACTTGAGGACCTCTATGAAGCCTCAGCCTCAAGGCCCCAGGCTCCCCACCCTTGCTCTAGGCCCTTCCTAGCTATAATGTACTTTATGGATGATTCAAGGGAATTTTAAAGGTAATTTTGACTATAAAAATTTTCTCTTTTACCCAAAGAATTTGGAACCTAAGCCTCTTATGAAACATAATTGTCCCATAGTAGGCTTCTTTAAAGGAAGCAAATTTCCAGAATGAGAGTTTCATTCATAGGGTCATAGATTTAGAAGCCATCTAGTCTAGTCCCCCTCTATTACAGATGAAGAAACAGCTTCACGTGATTTGCTCAAGGTCACCTTGGTAATAAGTCAGGAAGCTGGGATTTAAACTCAGGTCCTCTAACTCGGGTCCCAGGGCTCTCTCCATTTTTACCATGCAGGCTCCTCAGAAAACCATCTCTGATTTTCTGGCCCTCACTATGCTTACAGAAAACCTGCCTCCCAAAAGCCTAGACTCTTTGATACCTGAACTTTGGCATGCTCCAAGCAGCCCCACTAATTGGCACTTTCCTGATCATGACATCAGAAGTAGGTAACCAACCCACAATATTTGCTGTTATGAACCCACATGGGGAATGTACATTCTTTAAGGGTAGTGTTGAAAGGAAAATTCTCCATTTGGGCTCTCACCTTGATTAATGAGGCAAAACTCAGGCCAAAGAGAATTAAAAGGATTTTATCATAAGTATGTCAAGGTAGCAACGCATGGATGGCTGGCTGATTGCTGAAGATCAGTGATGGCTTCAAACTGGGGACAACTTTTATAGGTAACTTTAAGACAATTCAGACAGGTCCTTGAGGTCTGGATCTCAGTCCCTCCCCACAGCAGCAAGAACATGACACTTTGCAGGTAGGGGTATGACAAACAGCAGGCAATACAGAAAGCTGCAGACTTGGGATCTCCTTTCCCACCAGAGCCTCTCCCAACACTGGTTGATAAGTAGGGCTGAGAACAATGGGTACCTGAGTCATCAACATAACTTTCAACAACAGGAACGATTTAGTCTCTCTCTATTTCTATGTTCCAAACACTTAAGGTAGTAGCACTTAAGAAACTTTGTAAAACAGAGTGGAAGGATGTGACCTTAGTCTCCTTCTTGGGAAGTCAGAGATGCTCACATTCCTTCAAGGATCACCCCCTATGGCAGCTAACTCCTAAATCTCTCCCCAAGCTCCAGCCCCCTCATTTTTAACAATCTGACATCTCGAATGAATAAATATATTTTATGAATGTAAAGTGCTTTGCAAACTTTACACACTATATAAATGTTAGCTCTTATTATCTCTGTCCCACCAATACTTCATACCGAACATATTCAAAATTATCTCATCTTCCCCTCTAAGTATACTTATTCTCTTACTCTCAATCCCACCCCACCCCCATTTCTACTGATTGTATCTTAGGTGAAGAAGTTTATGCCTACATACAGTATCCCCCCACACAGATGCCAATGGATGCCTTGAGAAAGGGGTATGTAAAAATCGACTTAGTGCAGCCCAAAAGGCAAGTCCTTGGATCCCAAGTTCTGCAACTCAGGATTCTAGAGAGAAAGGGGAGCTCCTAGGCAGTGTCAGCCTTTTGGGGAGAAGGGGATTGCCAACGAGTCCCCTGTAGCTGGCTAGACAGCAAGGGATTTAAAGCCACAAGACAGGGGAGTGAAGTAACCAAATTCTGCCTTCCACTATCACCATTAGTCATTCAGACACTATGGGTTCGTTGGGAAGGGGACTGCCTTCTCTGACAACTCTATTTTCTATCTAGGAAGTTTAAGCCCTTAGGGTGGCCATAAGGCTGGATGCCTGTATGGGTCATCGGGGTAAAACCAGAACTTACAATCATGTCAGAGGACCGCCCTTCTACCAACTACAGGTTGTTGTCCAAGGTACGGAGTGATAATGTGCATCAAGCACCTAGACCCTGAGGTAGGTGGGAGTGACGAGAGAAAGGGGAACGGTAGCAACTGTTCATAGGCCTCTGAGTTCTATTCTAGTGAGGTAATATTTGCAAAGTTCCAACTTATTTCCTTCCTTCCTTTTCAACATTTTTTTTGAAGTTTAAAATAAAAAGGGTTAGACTTCACTTGATATACATTTTTATCTTAGGTCCTTACATGAGAGCTGAGGATCTTTTGACAAGTATCAGTGGAAACTGAAAAATGATTTGTACTAGAAGGAAGCCAAAGGTGAGTTGGGAGAAACACACGCAGAAGACTACTCCAATCTTTGTAAGCCCCAAAGTTTGGAGTGCTGAGGCAGCTAGGTGAGCCAGGAAATCAGGAAGACCTGAGTTCAAATCCAGCCTCAGACACTTACTAGCCGTATGACTGGGTAACCTCTTTCTGTTTCAGTTTCCTCAACTGTAAAGTGGAGATAATTATAGCCCTTTACCTTCCAGGGTTGTTGTGAGGGTAAAATGAGATAATATTTATAAAGTGCTTAGCATAGTGCCTGAGTCATAATATTAATATTTGTTTTCTTCCTTTTCTGGGTCATATCTGGATCCACTATTTGCTTTTATATCACATCTTACATTGTAGCATATTATAGGTACTTAAGCAAGATGTTCAGTCATTTCCGACTCTCAGTGACCCCATTTGGGTTTTTTTTTTTTTCGGCAAAGATACTAGAGTTTTTTTTTTTTTTTAACATTTCCTCCAGCTCATTTTACAGCTGAGGAACTGAGTCAAACAGGGTTAAGTGACTTGCCCAGGGTCACACAACTACTGAGTGTCTGAGGCTGGTCCCTCTAGACTCCATGCCTGGTGTTCTATCCACAGAAGTTCGCTGAATTTTAATGCACAACTCTGATCCCTTTATGTACTTAGAGTATTAAATTTGTCATCTGTCCTTTCTTTAGTGAAAAAGTTCCATCAATTCCTGCCACTTGTCATCTTTTTAGAATAATGCATTTCTTTGTTTGGTTAATCAAGGTGCTAACAAGGGTCACAAACCTAGCCAGCCACAGAGCTTAGAATTTCTCTTTAATCTTTTACTGATAAAAAGATATATATGACACAATGACCAGCCTGACTTGTCAAGGCAGAAAAGGAAAGCACAAACAGAAAAACAGATTAAGATTGTAAGCTCCTCAAGGGCAGAGAATGTCTTTTGCCCTTTTTTTTGTATTCTCAGCACTTAGTACAATGCCTTAATAAATGTTTATTAGTTGATTGAAAATAATAAATCTAAATGTGAAGTAAGAAAAACTGGAAAACTGTGCAGACCGATCATGGGGCCAATAAATTACAACTTCTGAATGGAGTTTTTGTTTCCTTCCATCTTTGGGCTTCAATTCTGTGTCCCAGCTTCACTAACAGCCTCCATACAAATAAGGGGAAGTTGGTAGAGTGGGGAATTTGGAAGCAGGGATTTGGCTGTGGATTACTTCAGGCTTTTTGGCTTTAGACTTGCTTAGGTGAGCCTGAAGTAAAATCCAGACCTCTGGAACCAGGATCTTGGGAAGGGAGCACACTTCATTACCCTCTTCACTCTCAAGGTCTGTGAAAAGGAGGAGAAAGAAGGAAAAAAAAATCTTCTAGCACTGGACTGAGATTAAGTTCAGTGGAGATAAAAAACACACCTCTCATTACAAATGCAAATACAAATGGTAATGCGAACTTGAACAGCGATATGGAGACTGTGTGAAAAATATCAATAGTCTTAAAACATCCTGAAATCAATAGGCCTGGAAGGTCCCCTATGACACTTAGGTATTAAAATGTGATACCTAAGTGTTATCAGCTGCGCAGAGCCAGTGAATCCCTAGCAGCAGCCTGACCCTAGTCATCTTCAATAAATATTTATGAAAGTGCCATGAAACGCCTTCCTTTAATCATTTTATTTTAAACTTTACTGCTTTGAATGTAGACTTTCAAATCAGATATATTTTTATATCCTGAGCTAAATTGCTTTATATTGATAGCATCTTAAATATCAAGAATGTGTCATAACTCTTTGGGGTATAATTTTCTAATCAAATATTCATAATTAATTTAAGCAATTAACCAAAAAGCTGACTAGAAACATTCGAAACCAGCTTTTAGGTTAATAACTGAAATAATTAACTTCAAAACATAAAATTTAATCTAAAAGTTGATTAGAAATCTTTTGGGCTCCTTATTTTCATGGATTAAAACATAAATATCATGCAGTGGGTAGATATAACATATATTTCTATCTCTGAATAAAGCAAAGGAACAGCTTAGACAATTGTCAAGTATATATGGGTTTGTTATATAAAAGAACCAGACAGAACCAGAAAAGGAAAAAAAAAAAGATAGATTGCAACAGGATTGATTCCAGTTGGACAAAGGAGGATTTCCACGAATCAACTCATCAGCATCTCAGAGTTACAAAGGGCTTAAGAGGTCATCTAGCCTAACCCCTTACTGAAGCACAAAAATCTTTCCATAACATCCCCTCCAAATGGCCATCCAGCCCCTATCTGAATTCCTCCAGTGACTTGGCACTTTTTAAACTCACGAGACATTTTCTCACATCATTATCAGGAGGTCTTTCTTTGTATGGGGCCAAAATGTTACCCTATGACTTCTGCATTGGTCTTAGTTCCTTCTTCTAGGACCAAGCAGAACATTTAATGCCCTTTCCTCATCACAGCCCTTCAGATATCTCTGGAATTTCATGACAGAACAAACTTCGCTCTCTCCTTGAACCATCTATTGTCTAGATCTCCCTCCTTTGCCTCTGCTAACGATCAATCTTGGATCAGCTTATTGGTATGATGCCATTTTTTCATCCCACTTTAGCCTCCTCTGCTTTACTTCAAGTAACTTAATGGTAGGAATTATGTATCTGAGGAAGGTAAGAGGCTGCATATACTAGCCAGTTTAAACTACTGCCACCACCTTGACCACAACTGGATCTGCTGTGGGGAGTGGGTGTAAAAAAGACTGGAAAGGTGGGGGGTGGGGAGAGGGGAGGCCAGCTTGTATGGGGTTTTGAATGCCAGAAGATTTTATATTCTATTTTAGAACTGATAGACACTAGAGTTTACTGAATGCTAGGGCGGGGTGCCATGGTCAAACCTGTTCTTTCAGGAAGATCAATTTGTACTGAATTTAAACAACAGAATTATATTTTTACTTAATCAATTTCTCTGGAGAACTGTGTGACTACCCTAGCAAATACTTATTTTTAAATATATTCTTACCTAGGAGATTAGAACACTCAGTGAATTTTTTTTAATTCTGAGAAAATAATTCATAAAAGAAAAAGGTACTTTAATAATGAGAAAGAGAAAAATTTAGTAGGATGACTGCAGCTTTCTGTCTTCTTATTTTATGCAAAGTACATTCCTACCCAAGTTCCAGGGATTCTTACTTAGTTATCCAACTCTCTCTCTCTCTCTTAAAGAAAATACTTTGTTACCATAGCAATACCTTCCCACCCTGATATTATTTCCCACTAGCTTGGTCTAGGGTTTTGCACATAGCAACCACACAACTCCCTTTTGCAAACTGTCAGGATTACCAGGCTCTTTGGTGACATTTAGAAATGAATATATCTGTAAATTACAGGAGCATTCAGCTGAAAAATCATACTTTAAAACATTCCAAAAGTGTCATCTAGGCTGAATCTATCCTCAATCTGTCTGCTCCTATGAATAGCACATCTCCACTAGTGAAAGCTGCACCACAGAAAGATTGTTTTAAGTTGTTCCCTGAGCCTGCGTTGTGACTATTAAAGACACAATTGCCTGCATCGGCAAATGAACAGCTTATCATCGTCGTCCACGTGTATTTTCCACTCTCAACAATTGTTAGCTACAAATTAACAATGGTACTTTTATTTGGATTCTGAGTAAAACTTACAGTCCAAAATGATTTGAAAATAGTCTTTGCATATAAATTTGGCTGCTGGTATGTCTCTGAGACTATGGAATATTTGTGGGCTGTCTTGCTTTATTATTACATTTTTTGTCTAGCAGTAACTCAAGTGGAAAATAAGGCCGTTTAAGGGAACTGGACTCCACTCATCTCCTGAAAATCCTTTGCAATAATGTTCTTGTCCCTGGCACTGTGATTCGATTTTTGACTCCCTCATGGAGCTTTTGTGCTGAAGTCTTGAGGCTGAGAAGGACACCAAAAATGTAGCCACATGTTAATCTCTACTGTTTGTCTCATTTTGGATTACATAGTTATTACAGAATGCAAAAGGAGGGGGAAAGGGGAAGGTAGCAAAACAGGGTAGGAAGAAAGGTGGTATAGGGAACCCGAGTTCAAATCTCAGCTCTTAAATTTAAACTTAATAAGTGTCTGTGGGTAATTTCTTTTGCTTCTACAATTATAAAATGGGTGAGTTGGGGCCACATCCACTGAGGCCCCTTCCAGCTCTAAATTTATGATCCTACAAACTATATGGAATAAAAATAACGTTTAAATGTCACTGATCATTCACTAGATCTTAAAATTAAGGTTAACTTCCCTCACCCCAACCCCCAAAGTAAAATGCCAATTTTTTGTCTATTAGCTCATTTACTGCTCCATTGAAAAGGGTAGAGAATTAGTTGATAAAACAGGGGAATTCTTTATAAAAGTAGTAGAGATTAGCAATTTTTTCTAATCTAATGAATCATCACTTATAGCATATGACGGTTTTTCTTACTCTGAGGTGGAATTGAAATGAGTCACCCCTTAGGGGAGAAATGTACCTAGCGGTTCACTTTCCTTGCTATATAAGCTACAATGATAGGAAATAGTTTACCATGAGAGATTATCCAGCTAACCACAATTTTTCACTTAAATGTGATCATCTCCAAAAAAGAAATCAAATGCACAACATTCATAGGTTAACTGGTGGTAAATTCAAATTCCAGTCATATGAGGGATTGTAACACATTACGCAAAAAAGATTGATAAACCACAGAGGAATTACAGCTCTCATGTTGTTTAGTTGTTTTCAGTCATGTCTGACTCTCTGTGACCCCTTTTGGAGTTTTCCTGGCAAAGAGACTGGAGCAGTCTGCCATTCCTTTCTCTATCTGATTTTTACAGATGAGGAAGCTGAGGCAAATAGAATTAAGTGATTTGCTCAGGTTCACACAGCTAGTAAATGTCTGAGGTGAGATTTGAACTGAGGTCTTCCTGACTGTGGGCCTGGGCTCGCCATTCACTACCTGCCCAACTCTCAAAGATGTATGCAATTGAATCTTCAAGATTTACAGCAACAGCAACAAAAAAATCTGCAGTTTGTTTAAGAATAGGCAGTAGCCAAGTTATTTTATCTGCATGTGGTAGATTTTGAACATATAAAACCAAATATCTTTTATAAAAAGAAAAAAAAAGCCTATTCATTTTTAGATTGGCTTCACTTTCTCTATTTATAGACACTAAAGCAAGATCTGTCATCAGATAGCCATTTCAGTTAAATAATAACCTAATAGCGCACATTCAGATCGCACTTTAAGAATTCCAAGGTACAGTAGATAACCTGATAGCCCAGAGAACGTTCTTTCACATGTTTATTTAAAGTATAAATAAGTTCCCGCCAAAGAGCAAAGCAAGGAATGATAATAAATTCAAGAATTACCTGTTTTATACTTAGATTCAAGGTGCAAATTGTTCTTTTTTGGGTGATGTTTAAAGCAATGCTTTATGCACTGATCATGGGTTTTAGCAGATGAAAGCAGAAACTGAGATTGATTTTACAAGGCATGAAATGCAAGACCAGAAATTCAATCATATTTCTGAAATCAATCAACAAGAGCCTATGCTGTGTGAAGAGCTGTGCTTGGCATGGTAGATACAAAGGCAAAAAGTGAAACACGGTCCTTGCACTTTTTGATAAGAACCAGGCCTGAGATTCATTTAATTCAGGAAGCCTCAACTAACGAAGGTCGGCATCTGCTGTGTAATGTGTAGTCTTGGAAAGTTTCCCCCAGCATTGAGAAGTTAAAGGATTTATCCGGGGTCACACAGGCAGCAGGGCTCAAAGGCACGGCTTGAGCAGAGATAGAGCATTGTGGATGGAGCACTGGACTTGGAATCATGAGTACCTGGGTTCAAATCCTGCCTCAGATCCCTCACTAGTTAAAAAATGTGGACAAGTCATTTGACTTTTTTGCATCTCAGTTTTACCATCTAAAAAATGGGAGGAGGGAAAGAATTTAGGCTTGACGGCCTCTAAATGTCTCTTGTGGCTCTAAATCTATGATCTAATTCAACTCAAGTATTCCTGGTCATGGCGGATGGGGAATGTGGATTGGGTGGCGGGGATCAAAGTATATAAAGGAGGTGTAAGGCTGGAAAGGTAGGTTTAGCATAGTTGTAAAGGGCTTTGAATGCCCAAGAGAGGAGTATGTCTAGTTGATCCCTGAAATTAACAGACAACCACTGAAGTTTATTGAGGAGAATAATACAATCACACTTGCACTTTGTGAAAATCACTCTGGCAGCCTCTCGGGCTCATGTGATTGGAAGCCTTTTTCTCCTCCTGCGGACAAAATGGTGCACTGGATAGAGAACTGAGTTTGCAACCAGGAAGACCTGATTTCAAATCCAGCCTCCCAGCTGTGTGACCATGGGCCGGTCACTTAACTTCTGTCAGACTCAGTTTCTTCAACTGTCAAATGGGGATAATCATATCACCTGCTTCAAAGGGTTGTTGTGAGGATAAAAAAGAGGATAATTATAAAGCGCTTAGCACAGTGCCTGGCACTTAGTAGAATGTTGGCTTTTGCTATTCCTGTTACTGTGAAGCATGTAGCTGAGATTATCTGGTCAGTGTTCAAGTCAACAAATATTCATTGAGTGCAGGGCAAAGTTCTAGGTGATGGGGATTAAACAAAAGTCTGCCCTCAAGATGCTTATAATCTCCTGGGGTAAGATAGGATGAAATAAAATACTATATAAACTATATAAACACACACATGTACATAGATGCAGGGCAGCTAGGTGGCACAATGGATAGAGCCCTGGGCCTGGAGTCAGGAAGACTCACCTTACTAAGTTCAAATAGAGATACTAGCTATGTGACTGTGGGCAAGGCACTTAACCCTGTTTGCCTCAGTTTCCTCATCTGTAAAATGAGCTAGAGAAGAAAATGGCAAACCGTTCCAGTATCATTGTCAAGAAAACCCCAAGTGGAGTCGTGAAGAGTCGGACACAACTGAACAACAAATATACAATAGATGTCTCTCTCTCTCTCTCTCTCTCTCTCTATATATATATATATATATATATTATACGTACACATACATATATAGATACATGTCTATACATATTCGTATGTGTGTGTATAGAAATATATACACATATAAATGTCAATAATTACAAAGCAGTCTCAAGGAGTATAAAGCTGGTGTACTAATAGCTGGAGGGATCAGGAAATATGGAAGGTTAGGGGAGAGCAGGGAAAAATCTACAAAGATCTGGTGTGGACATCAGAAGGATGATGAACAAGGAGCACATCCTAGGCATGGGGCCATTTTGTTTAAAGATACATTGGCAAGAGAGGGGATGTCACATTCAAGAAAAATCAGAGATATCAGTTTGGAACCACACTAAATCATGAGTCTAGAGAGGGAGGGTGAGGCCAGTATTCGAGGCTTCAAATGCTAAACAGAAGAATTTGTATCTGTACAAGTGACACGGTCAGCTCTATGTTTTAGGAATGTTGGAGACTGGAAGCAGGAAGACCAGCTAAAAATCTACTGAAATAGTCCTGGTGAGAAATGAGGAGGGTGTGAACGAGAGGATGATGCCCTGCGACCAAAAAGAAAGGGAAATGGGAGGAAGATATGCAAGAGATATTGTAAAAGTAGAATCAACAGATCTGGCAATTGATTGGCTATGGAACAGGGGAAGTGGTGAGAGAGGGGAAAAATAGTCAAGGTTGACTATAAAAGTGCTAATCTGTTTGACTAGAAGGAAGGTAGTAGCCTAAAGATAAATAGGGAAGTGTGGAGGGATGATGTGTTAGGACCAGGATCTATCAACCCCTCCAACAGGGATCAGTTTTCCCTAAAAGGCCACAAAGCTGTCCGAGGGACCTGGTTGACCCTTGCCTCCCCTGAGCCAGCTTCCTAGTCACCTAAGGGCATAACAAGTTGCAGCCACAGAGAGTTGGGGCCCCTCCACCTTGGTGGATGTCTGAAGACCATGAAAGTCACCACATCCTGCCACACTGACGTAGAGACCTTTCTACATGGGCAGGAGTGAAAGGGGAAGGATCTCCTATAAAAGGTATCTGCCTTGACAACCTTATTGCACACCTTTGCTATGTTTGGGCTAAGGAAACTTTCTGTTAACTGTTTAATGCAATATTCATGTCGCACCAGAATTGAACCTGAACAGGGCTCAGGCCCAGCCCTAACATATCAATGGGTTTTAGGGAAGACATGATGAGGTTCATTAAAACCCAAGGCAAGATTCATAAGATGTTCCACAATGTTTTCATTTGCCAGTGACTCAGGCTCAAGTACTAGAATGCACATCCCTAAAGGGTAGAATTGACATTAGGCAGCCATATGACTATTATCAAAGATAACTTAATTATTGAGGCATTTTAATTACCCCAATATCCACTAGTCTCACCTCTAAAACAAACCTATACCATAGGTACTGAGGTTCTAGTGTATATCAGACCTAATAACTATTAAATCTAATTCTCTTATCTGGTTGCAATTTATAATCACTGTACTTCTCTCTCTGCTTAGCAACCCCAAACCCTGTACTTTGTCCTCAGTGGGACAGCCAATCTCTGAACCTCTCAGTTCCTTCCCAGACCATCACCCTAGCACCGGATACACTCCCCATCTTGACCCCGCAGCCAATCAATTTGACTCTACACTGTTCTCTTCCCAAGAGATACTTGCTCCTTTATTCTACCACCAATCTTACCCTGTCAAATCCATCCCAAATCCATTGCCTTTGTTCCTACTCACACACTGCTAAAAAAAAGCTGGGAAAAAATCATGAAACTGTGCTGACCGGGGCAACTACAAATGTATGTAACCTCAACTGAGCCCTCATTGAAGCAAGGCAATGTTTTTATACCTCCCTAATCAACTCACTATCTCATTCACTGTAGCAGCTTTTCTGGACCTTTTCATCTCTCCCCAAACCTCCCCATAATTCCTCTTCCCCTCACCATCTCAGCTGAGAACATTCCCTCATATTTCACTGAAAAAATTGAGGGTCCTTCAGTTCCCCTCCTCATTTTACATCACTCAGATTCCTTTTCCCATCAAGTGATGGCCAAGGCAAACCCCTCCACATGGACAGGTGATGCCACTCTATCCTGCTTTCTCCAGAAGACTGTTTGTTACCTCTATCATCCTGACTCATTTTTCCTGAATCTACTTCTTTCATGTTACTTCATGCAAACACTTTCATGTCTCCACCATCTTAAAAAATCCTCATTTAATCTGTCCAACCATAAGAGCTATCTTATGATATCTCTCCTTTCTTTTGTAGCTAAACAACTTGAGAAGGCCTTCCACAATCAATGCCTCCACTTCCGTTCCTCTAATTCTCTTTTTAATTATCTACAATCTGAATTCTGACCTCATCATTCCACTGAAATTGCTCTCTCCAAACCACCAATGAACTCTTGACTTGCCAAAACTCATGGATTTTTGTCACTCCTCATCCTTCTTGACCTCTCTGTAGCCGTTAGTTTCCATGACACTAATCTATTCTGCTCTTACTGCTTCTTCTTGGCCTCCTTTACCGGACCTTCATCTAGGTCTTACTTGTTAACCATGGGAGTCCTCCAGGGTTCTGTCCTGGGCCCTTTTTCTGTCTATACTGTTTTGCTTGGTGATCTCATCAGTTCCCATGGATTCAAATATCATTTCTATGCTGACAATTCTTAGATCTACTTAGACAGTTCTGAGTACTCTTCCAACTGCCAGACTATGATCTCCAACTGCCTTTTGGTCACATGGAACTAAATATCTCAAACATCTTAAACTTAACATGTCCAAGACTGAACTCATTATCTTCCCCCCAAATCCCTCTCCCTCCCCTTTCTGAATTTCCCTATTACTGTCATGCTCCCAGTCAACCCAGGCTCATGACCTTTATATAATAGCATCCTCACCTCCTCGCTCTTTCTCAACCCCCTCATCTAATATGTTGCAAGTCCTTTAGATTTTGCTTTTGTAACATCTCTTGTATATGCCTCCTTCTTCCCTCTGATGCTTCCACCACCTTGGTTCTGGCCCTTATCACATCATGCCTAGACTACTGCAATATACTGCTGCCTGGTCTCCCAGCCTCAAGTCTCTCCCCACCCCAGTGCTGAGAGGACTTCCTTCCACTCAATTGTCAAACTGATCTCCCTAAAGTGCAGGTTCTATCACATCACCTTCTATTACCTCCCTATCGCCTACAGCATCAAATATGAAATTTTCTGCTTGGTTTTCAAAGCCCTTCATAATGTGGCTCCTTCCTGCTTGTCTCGTTTTCTTATACCTTATAAGCTTCCCCACAAAGTGCTCTTTGATCCAATGACACTGGCCTTTTTGCTGTCCCTCATACAAGACACTCCATCTCCACATTCTGGGAGGTTTTGCTGGCTGTCCTGTCCCCCATACCTGGAATTTTCTCGATCCTCATCTCTGTTTCCTGGGTTTCCTGGCTTCTTTCAAGTCTCACTTAAAATCCCACCTTTTACAAGAAGACTTCCCCAATCCTCTTTAATGCTAGTACTTTATCTGTATTGATTATCGACAATTTATCCTGCAGGATATGTTGTTTACACATATAATTATTTTCATGTCCTCTCCCCTACTAAACTGTTAGCTCCTTGAGAAGAGGCATGGTTTTTTCGTTCCTTACTTTCCATTTTCAGAGCTTAACACAGTGTCTGGGCACATAGTAAATACTTAATAAATGCTAGCTGACTGTGACTAAAATTAGTCAGTATTGCCGCATCTGATTCACCAATTTTTCTCTTTCCATATGATAACGGCTACACTTCCTCTGATTTGTGCCAAATTTGGAGGCAAATCCATATTCAAGAAAACAGATCTGTACTTCCCTTCTAAAACTTATACTGCTGGCTGTGGAACCCCTCCCACTCCCAAAACTCCTGCAGAAACACTAAGGGGATTTGTTTTTCCCCCTACCAAATGGCAAAATTGTCAACTCAGTGAGAAGACTTAGTTAATCTTGATTTTGCTTTCCTTTCAAATGAATCTGGTATAAGTCTATGATACTACAGGAGACCCCCATCACAGGACAGAGTCATAGTTGCTCAACGTACCTCATGGCAAATAAACCATGTACAAAAGGTACAAATAACACCCTATTCTCATACTTTAAAAGGGCCCTCAGAAATCACCAGGTGCCACAGAAACACCTTGTTTTTAAACACAGAGAAGTATGCTTTTTTCTAATACCAATGTAAATCAAGACTAGCAGTTAAATGGTGGTTGTTTTTTAGACTACAGTTTTTCTCAAGAAATAATACTTCTTGACAGACCCACTGACTTAGGTTACATAATATCCATGGTCATGGGCTTTTTATGCATTCAAGAACTAAATTGCTTGCATATTATTGTTTATCTAAGTTGTGCCAGAGGCCTAAAATGCCCTCATACTAATACATATTTTAATTGGTTTAACTTATTTTAGAAATCCCTTAAAAATATTTGTTCAAAACAAACACAAATTACTTATGGCATCACAATTATTTAAGCAACTCAAGATATTAATGAGAAAGTAATAATAGATCACATATTTGAGTAGACATATGAAAACAAGAGAAACTTTATGGCACTGTGGATAGAAGGCCAGTTCTGGAATCAAGTCCTCTGACACATATTGCATAACCATGGTCAAGTACCTCAGGCAAGTCTACAATGACAAATTACAGAGAAGCTGTTCATTTGTACTTGAAGTGACTTTATGGACCATCTCTATGGGCCATTAATCCAGCTATATGTCATAGCCAGGATAACAAGACATTTTTCATCCACTTAGTTTTTTTCTGTGGATAGTTAGGGTAAACTCAATGATTAGAGCTTTCACTTAGGAGGCTCTGCAACATCCCAAAGTTTGATGGGATTCATACAATATCATTCACAGACAGGCAGGGTCTGGAGGATCTCACCATCTATTGGGAATCTCTCTTCAATTTGGACTTTGTGCTAGACTTCCTCCATGAAAGTGTCAAATACCTCTGGCCAGCACATTTTGAGAAGGGGAAAAGAAGGAAAGGGAATAAGCACTTATATAGTATGGCATTATATTAAGCACCTTACAAATAATATCTCATTTTATCCTAACAACAACCCTGTAAACCAGATGCTGTTTTTATCCCCCTTTTCCATGTGAGGAAACAAGCAAACAGAGGTTAAGTTGCCCAGGATCACACAGCTAGTAAATGTCTGTGACTGGATTCGAACTCAGGTCTTCCTGACTCCAGGCCCAACACTCTCTCATTGGGCCACCTAGCTGACAATATCGACCCCAATTTCTATCTCATCTGATATTAATAATCAGAAGATCATTCTGCTGTTCAGGAAGCACAGTAAAGTGGCTGGATCTGTAGTTAGAAAATTGGGGTTCAAATCCAAGTTCTGCCGTTTATAATTGGTGTGACCATCTGTGATTTATTTAACCTGTCTTTGTTTCAGTTTCTTCATCTATAAAACAAGAGGGCTGAACTAGATGATGTCAAAGGTCTCTTCCAGCTCTAAATCTCTTAGCCTATAATCTGTTTGGGCTACTATGCTTACATCCTTTAAAGAATACTCGAGAATACTCAAATGACTTTGATGTGTATTTGAAGATACCTCTTTCAAAAAGAGCCTTTTGAGGTATATTTCACTTTACAAAATAAATGCTTTTTGAAAGGCAATTTAAAAAGAAATTGGATGAAATTACATATTCACAGAGGAACAGGTAGCATTTATAACCTCTTCAAATTTCATTACTTTAGTCTATACGATTGATAGATGGTTGACTGATAGATTCGATATTTTTCCTTAAGAAATTTTATCTTTGGATGATTAGAGATTTACGATAAGTGGCAAAAGTGTCAAAAAACAATTAAACTCTCAAGGTTTCCATAGTTAAATACAAGAAGAAGCATTTAGTGAGCACACACTGTGTGACCAGCATGATATCAGGCACTCGAGGAGAAAAAAATATATTAGATCTTCTCCTTCCCTTATAATCTCTTAGTGAGAGAGAGGTAATATTAACACATTAAACAATCAGAGAATGTTATAAAAGACAATATGTAATTGTGGCAAATTTTGCGATATTAATCACATGCAATATAAGTTCAACGAAAAGAGAGGGTTGTTAACCATTTATAACAAATTGAACACAATCTGATTCTTAATAGTCCCAGGTTCTGACGTGCAACCTAAGAAGTTTTCCCAATTCACTATTATTGTCCCCCACTGCTATTTTTGCTTTATTATATTTTTATATATCTTTCCCTTGGAGAGAAAAAAAGATACCTTAAAAATGTTTCATGAAATGAAACTAATGAGACTAAAATACTTCCTTAAATCTTGGCCTCCAAATGATCATTTTCTTTGTCTTTTCCCAATGGCAACCCAATACAAAAACAGAAGGGGAGGAGCACAATACACTGATGCGTGGAAATCCATAAACTTTAAGAAGGGGAAAATGGTTGTCAACATTTAGATGAAACCAAGGAAACTAGAAAGAGAAGGGAAAAGCAATGGGAAGTCATGAAGACATGGGTGGAACTAGAAGAGAAATTTTAGATGACAATCACAAAGCTAACCTAACACAGAGGCAGTATGCAGTTGTGTTGGGAGATTTCAACTATTTGTGTTGGTAAACAAAATGGGCTTTTAGCACTCAGTTCAACCAAGTGCCCTTGAAGAGTTTGGCTTTTGTTTCCTTTGATTAATTCAGTGTATTTCATTGAGTCTTACTAGGTGCTAAACCCCAGGCCCAAACCCCTATTAGGTGCTAAACCTATGTGGGTGTGGATTGGTAACTAAGGTGGGGCCCAAGGTGGGGCTAACTAAGGGATGCCTGGTTAGATCTTTGCTCCTAAGTTTGCCCCAAACCCCTAATTACTAGGTGCTAAGCCTATGTGGGTGTGAAGCTTCCAGGGTCCTAAGGGGAAGTGCTAACTCCAGAGCCAATCATAACAGCCTAAGTTCTGGTCATTCAGGTGACGTTTGATGACGTCTGAAACGGTATAAAAAGAGAAGACAGAGCTCTTTGCTCGGTGGTCTCACTCTTGGTGGCATGCTGATGCGGAGACTCCAGGCAGCTGTAGCTAAGAGCCCTCCAGCACGTAAACCTGGATGCTGGGACTTTGTTAAACTCTGGTAACTATGTATTGGGATTTGAATGAGACAAGCTCTGTCTGTCGATGTTTGTACTTTGTTGTATTTTGCTCTGAAGTTCAGGGTGCTGGCTTCTTCCCCTGAGTGATGTCTCTATGCTGGATTAAAGTAAGCCTGTCAACCCCTTAATGTTGCTTTCCTTAGTAAAGCAGATCAAAAGAACCTGGGCTTTTGCAGCATTCTTGTTGTTGGGCTTGTGTTAGTCTTTCACCCCCACAACAGTTGCTAGCCAGATTGTTGAAACACTATTCAGGCATATTTTAAAAGGTATTTCTCTATTAAAACTACAGTAATTGATAAATCCTTAATTTGACTCACTAATAATTTTACTTTTAAGAATCAATTAAGGAAGACTTGTTCAAGGGTTGCTATATGCCAGGCTTTGTAAGTGCTTGGGATACAAAAGAAGGAAAAAAAACCAATCCAGTCCTTCAAGCTTACATTCTAATAAAGTAGATAACATACACAAATGGGCACAAACAATATACACCCAGAGTAGATGGAAAGTAATCTCCAAGGAGAAGGGAAAAGCCCCCAGGAGAAGCCAATTTTTGAGCTGAATTTTGAAGCAATCCAGGGATTCTGTGAAGCAGAGGTGAAAAGGGAGAGAGAGCCAGTACCAAGGCACAGAAATGGGATGCAACCAAATATTATCCCCCAAAAAATCTCTGGAGTTTTAAAGAGCAACTCATTATGAGTCAGTAACTATGAACAAGCCACCATAAAGTGCCATAAAATTTATGCCAGCTTTATCATCATGAAGTTTTTGACTTAGTTCTACACTTAACAGCTTATTCACATCTTCTAAATATATAAAAAGAGACAAATACAGTGAGTACACTATGGCAATTGATGTTTACATGGAAAACTGTCCTCTATTTTAAACAATACCACCACCACAATGATGTCAAGAACAACTGCTATCACGTATGGTACTTTTAAATTCCTTGGCATATATGCGTTGGCCACTATGGCTTGACCATAGAATTGCAATGTGTAAAAAGGCTGAAAAGGCAGAATCCATCTGGATCTTACTTTAAGTAATAAGGGAGGACTGGTTGGTGAATTAAAAATGATGGGAGCCTTAGAAGGCATAGACTTTGCCGTAAGAGTTTTTTTTTTTAAAGGGAAACGGCAGGCATAGTCTGATACGTCCCTTAAATATCAAGTAAAAAGAATTCAAAACTGGAATAGCTAGGATCCTATGAGATTCTAAAAAGGAAATTAGCTCAAGCGGATAAGAAGCCTCAAGAATAACATTCCGATGACGAGAGTCACGATTCCAAAGAGGAGAAAAGGGGTAGGGCTTGGGGTACAGGCTGGGAAAGATGTCTTAAGAGATTAATGTGGTTGAAGAACTTGAAGCTCACCGGCTAATTCGTTTTTTAAAAGCTATAGAACGAATGAAAAATAATTATTAAGCGCTTACTACGTGCCCAACACTGCGGCATTAAGTCCTAGAGATACAGACTGAAAAAGTGATATTGTTCCTGTCTTCAAGCCACTCACACTCTAATTGGGGAAGCAACGTTCTAACAACAGTGTTGCCTGCAGCTGCTGCGGCTGTGTAAGACCAATAACACCAGCGCACAGGAGGGCTGCTAGCGCAGGTTCTTCGATCTGCTTTTCTAAAGGAAAGCAACTTTAAGGGATTAACAATCTTACTTTAACTAAATATATATATATCTATCATTCACTTAGTTCTGGGGGAAAAGTCAGCGCCATGAACTTCAGAGAAAATACAAACAGAAATTACAAGCAGTAATTATAAACAGAGAAAATAATACAAATCAACAGACGGGGCTTCTGTCTGTCCAAGATAATGCACACATAGTCACCAGAGAGAGAAGCACCAACATCTGGGTTTTCAAAGCCGGGGGGCTCCTTAACGGCTACCCAGAGTCTCATCTGGCAACATCACATGAACACTCTTCCCATGAGTGAGCCCTAAAGCAAAATGCTAACCTCAGAGTATATATACACTTCAGGGTGAGAGGGCATCACAACCCTAGTGACCCAGGCTCATGTGACTCAGACTCAAGTGACTTAAGCTTTCTTGTGACTTAAGCAAGTCATCAAAGACTCTTGATTCAATCAAAGGCAAGACTCAATCAAAAGCATTTGATTGCTTTACTGCTGAGAAGAACTAGAATTCCAAGAGGAAAAGGAACAAAAGGGTCCATTTTGCTTGCCCTTACAAACATATATAAAAGTTTATTTATTAGGAAGATGGAAAGGCCTGGAATTGATAAGAATAGAGCAGTGGGAAAAGGTCCAGGGGTCCTTAGGGTGCACAAGTAGATCAAATGGCAGTGCTCAAGGTCTGGAGAACACAACCACAGGGCACACTGTAGAGTCCCAAGATAAAGTCTGTTGGGCTTCTCTCTACCTTAACCAGAAGGATTGTAGTTGGTGTCTTCCAGCTCACTCAAGTGCTATTAGCAGCCAACTTTTGCTGCTTCCCCCAGTCAGGACTGGGGGAAAAGTTACCCCCATTGGAAATGGTTCTTTCCCTCAGAGGAGTAATGGGATTGAGGTGGCAAAAAAAGAAAGAAAATAAAAGTATACACAGAAATTCTAGAATCCTCAATCAACAATTAAAAACAAAAACCAAAAAGTTAGGCTAATACAAAGCAATGAAAAGAAGAAAATAAACAATTCAATATCAATCAAAAACTTTGCTAAGGAGGTTTGAGATACAAAGAGATCAGAAGAGAGAGAGAGAACCTCCAAAGAAGGATATGGAAAATTTCAGGTCATAGATAGCATCAACAAGAAGTCCCACAAAAAGAAAGTGAAACTTGGATCAAGGGCAAGGCAGGAAGCTTGAGCTCTGTTAACATAATGAATAACAGCACAGTTACATCAAGAAAGATGACTAAAATTGGATTTTTTTTCAAAATGGCAGACCCAGAGAAGATTCATAATTACTTGTTCAAATTGTTTACAAAGGCCAGTCAGTTACTACCAAAGTACTTCACCATCTTCCTCTCAGATATAAGCCTGATTCCATTTTTAAATACTTTATATTGTTTTTATTATTATTTTTTGAATTAGTCATTTTTAAATTTAATATTTTTAGTTTTCAACATTGACTTCCACAAGATTTTGAGTTACAAATTTTCTCCCCATTTCTCCCCTCCTCCCATCCTAAGATGGAATAAATTCTGATTGCCCCTTTCCCCAGTCTTCCCTCCCTTTTCTCACCCCACTCCCCACCTCATCCCCTTTCCCCTTACTTGTAGGGCAAGATGATTTCTATACCCCATTGCCTGTATATCTTATTTCCCATTTGCTTGTAAAAACAACTTTTTTTAAACATTTGTTTTCAGAACTCTGAGTTCCAAATTCTCTCCCTTCTTTGCTCCCCACCAACCCTCCTTGAGAAGGCAAGCAATTCAACATAGGCCACACCTGTATTGTTATGCAAAACATTTCAATAATAGTTATGTTGTGAAAGACTAACTGTATTTCCCTCCATCCTATCCTGTCCCCTTTTGTTTACTTTTCTCCCCTGACCCTGTCCCTTTTCAAAAGTGTTTTCTTTTGACTATCTCCTTTCCCAATCTGCCCTCCTTTCTATCATTCCACCCCTCTTATCCTCTTCCCCCTACTTTCCTTTAGGGTAAGATACCCAATTGAATGTGTATGTTATTCCCTCCTTAAGCCAAATCTGCTGAGGGCAAGATTCTCTAATTCCCTTTCACCTACCCCCTCTTCCTTTCCATTATAACTGCTTTTTCTTGCCACTTTTATGTGAGATAATTTACCATATTCTATCTCTCCTTTTCTCCTTCTCCCAATATATTCCTCTCTCACCCCTTAATTTTTTTAGATATCATCCCTTTATATTCAACTCACCCTGTGCCCTCCAACTATATATGTGTATATTCTCTTCAACTACCCTAATACTGAGAAAGGTCTCATGCATTACACACATCATCTTTCCATGTAGGAATGTAAACAAAACAATTCAACTTTAGTAAGTCCCTTATGAATTTTCTTTCCTGTTTACCTTTCATGCTTCTATTGATTCTTGTATATGAAAGTGAAATTTTCTTTTCAGCTCTGGTCTTTTCACTGAGAAAGCTTGAAAGTCCTCTATTTTATTGAAAATCCATATTTTGCCTTGGAGCATTATACTCAGTTTTTCTGGGTTGGTGATTCTTGGTTTTAGTCCTAGCTCCTTTGACCTCTGGAATATCATATTCCAATCCCTTAATGTGGATGCTGCTAGATCTTGTATTATCCTGATTGTGTTTCCACAATACTCAAATTGTTTCTTTCTGCCTGCTTGCAATATTTTCTCCTTCACCTGGGAACTCTGGAATTTGGCTAGGAGTTTTCTTTTTGGGATCTTTTTAAAGAGGTAATCAGTGAATTCTTTCAATTTCCATTTTACCCTCTGGTTCTAGAATATCAGGGCAGTTTACCTTGATAATTTCTTGAAAGATGATATCTAGGCTCTTTTTTTGACCATAGCTTTCAGGTAGTCCAATAATTTTTAAATCATCTCTCCTGGATCTATTCTGCAGGATAGTGGTTTTTCCAGTGAGATATTTCACATTGTCTTCCATTTTTTCATTCTTTTGGCTCTGATAATTTCTCGGTTTCTCATAAAGTCACTAGCTTCCACTTGCTCCAATCTAATTTTTGAGGCGGTATTTTCTTCAGTGGTTTTTTGGATCTCCTTTTCCATTCGGCTAATTATGCCTTTCAAGGCATTCCTCTCCTCATTGGCTTTTTGGAGCTCTTTTGCCATTTGGGCTAGTCTTTTTTTTAAGGTGTGGTTTTCTTCAGTATTTTTTTTAGGTCTCCTTTAGCAAGTCATTGACTTGTTTTTCATGGTTTTCTCACATCATTCTCATTTCTCATCCCAATTTTTCCTTTACTTCTCTTACCTGCTTTTCCAAACCCTTTCTGAGCTCTTCCATGGCCTGAGACCAATTCATATTTTTCTTGGAGGCTTTTGATGTAAGCTCTTTGACTTTGTTGACTTCTTCTGGCTGTATGTTTTGATCTTCTTTGTCACCAAAGAAAGACTCTAGAGTCTGAGTCCTTTTATGCTGCTTGTTCATTTTCCCAGCCAATTACTTGACTTTGGAGCTTTTTGTCAGGGTATAATTCCTTCCAAAGTGGAGAGTGCTTTGTCCCAAGCTTCAGGGGTTTTGTGCTGCTGTTTTCAGAGCTACTTCTATTCTGAGGTGGTACGATGCTCCTTTCCTGGCTCATGCTCTGGTCTGTGAGTGTAGGCACTCCTTTGTGCCGTGTAACTACCAGGGGGGCTCCCTCTTCATAGCCACCACAAAGCTCTGGCATACCAGTGCTCCTCCTACCCCAAGAACCACCAACCAGGACAGCACCCCAGATCCAAGCAGGGTAAAGCATGAGAACCTTGCCTCAGTGCCAGCAAAGGCATCTCTGCACTCCCACTCCGATCAGCTACTTGATTCCTCCCATATGGGCCAGGGACTCCCGAAGTAGCTGCTGCTGGTGCTGTAGCCACCTCTGCCACCCCAGGGCTGCGGCCAGACTGTGCACTTCCCTCACCCAGATCAAGCAGTTTTCCCACTGACCTGCTCCACTGTCTTTGGCATTTGTGGGTTGAGAATTCTGGTAACTGCCACAGCTCAGTGATTCAGTGCCCTGAAGCCTGCTCCATTGGGTCTACTCTGGCCTGGTCTGTCCTGGCACGGCCCACATTGGGCTGTGCTCCACTCCCAGCACAGTGTGATAGACCCTTCCCAGTGACAGTCCAGGTCATCTTGCGCTGGAGACTTGTTTCCCTCGGTTATTTCATGGGTTCTACAGGTGTTCAGAGGGATTTCGGGGAGAGCTTAAGCGAGTCCCTATTTTCAAGCCACCATCTTGGCTCTGCCCCTCCTCCACCTTTTTTATTTTTATTTTTTTTTAAAATGTAATTTAACATACTTCGTTTTCAGCATTGATTTTCACAAGAGTTTGAATTACAAATTTTCTCCCCATTTCTACCCTCCTGCCCACTCCAAGATGTCGTATATTCTGGTTGTCCCATTCCCCAGTCAGCCCTCCCTTCTGTCACCCCACTCCCCTCCCATCCCCCTTTCCCTTTTTATCTTGTAGGGCAAGATAAATTTCTATGCCCCATTGCCTGTGTATCTTATTTAAACATTTTTTGTTTGTTTCTGAACATCTGTTTTTAAAACTTTGAGTTCCAAATTCTCTCCCCTCTTCCCTTCCCACCCACCCTCCCTAAGAAGGCAAGCAATTCAACATAGGCCACATGCGTATCATTATGCAAAACCCTTCCACAATACTCATGTTGTGAAAGACTAACCATATTTTGCTCCTTCCTAACCTATCCCCCTTTATTGAATTTTCTCCCTTGACCCTGTCCCCTTTCGAAAGTGTTTGTTTTTGATTACCTCCACCCCTGTCTGCCCTCCCTTCTATCATCCCCCCTTTTTTATCTTCTTTCTCCTTCTTTCCTGTGGGGTAAGATACCCAATTGCGTATGTATGGTATTCCCTCCTCAGGTCATATCCAATGAGAGCAAGATTTACTCATTTTTCCTCACCTGCCCCCTCTTCCCTTCCTACAGAACTGCTTTTTCTTGTCACTTTTATGTGAGATAATTTGCCCCATTCTATCTGTCCCTTTCTCCTTCTCTCAATATATTCCTCTCTTACTCCTTAATTTGATTTTATTTTTTTAGATATGATCCCTTCATATTCAACTCACCCTGTGCCCCTCTCTCTCTCTCTCTCTCTCTCTCTCTATATATATATATATATATATATATATATATATATACACACACACATCTACATATATACATACATACACATATGTGTGTTTGTATATATATATACATACATACATACATACATACACTTATATATATGCATATTCCTTTCAGCTACTTTGATACTGAGGTCTCATGAATCATACATCATCTTTCCACATAGGAATGTGAACAAAACAGTTCAACTTTAGTAAGTCCCTCATGATTTCTCTTTCCTGTTTTCCTTTTCATGCTTCTCTTGATTCTTGTGTTTGAAAGTCAAATTTTCTATTCAGCTCTGGTCTTTTCACTGAGAAAGCTTGAAAGTCCTCTATTTTATTGAAAATCCATATTTTGCCTTGGAGCATGATACTCAGTTTTGCTGGGTTGGTGATTCTTGGTTTTAGTGCTAGCTCCATTGACCTCCAGAATATCATATTCCAAGCCCTTCAATCCCTTAAGGTAAAAGCTGCTAGATCCTGTGTTATCCTGATTGTTTTTCCACAATACTCAAAGTGTTTCTTTCTGGCTTCTTGCAGTATTTTCTCCTTGATCTGGGAGCTCTGGAATTTGGCGACAATATTCCTAGGAGATTTCTTTTTGGGATCTATTTGAGGAGGAAATCTGTGGATTCTTTCAAGTTCTATTTCACCCTCTGGCTCTAGAACATCAGGGCAGTTCTCCTTGATAATTTCTTGAAAGATGATATCTAGTCTCTTTTTTTGATCATAGCTTTCAGGTAGCCCAATAATTTTAAATTATCTCTCCTGGATCTATTTTCCAGGTCAGTGGTTTTTCCAATGAGATATTTCACATTGTCTTTCACTTTTTCATTCCTTTGGTTCTGTTATATAACTAGCTTGATTTCTCATCAAGTCACTAGCTTCCACTTGTTCCAAGTCTAATTTTTAGGGTAGTATTTTCTTCAGTGGTCATTTGGACCTCCTTTTCCATTTGGCTAATTCTGCCTTTCAAGGCATTCTTCTCCTCATCGGCTTTTTGGAGCTCTTTTGCCATTTGAGTTAGTCTATTTTTTAAGGTGTTATTTTCTTCAGTATATTTTTCAGTATGTTTTTGGTTCTCCTTTAGCAAGTCATTGACTTGTTTTTCATGGTTTTCTTGCATCATTCTCATTTCTTGTCCAAATTTTTCCTCTACTTCTCTAACTTGCTTTTCCAAATCCTTTTTGAGCTCTTCCATGGCCTGAGACCAGTTCATGTTTTTCTTGGAGGCTTTTATTGTAGGCTCTATGACTTTGTTTACTTCTTCTGGCTGTATGTTTTGGTCTTCTTTGTCACCAAAGAAAGATTTCAAAGTCTGAGACTGAATCTGAGTCCGTTTTCACTGCCTGGCCATGTTCCCAGTCAACTTACTTGACCCTTGAGTTTTTCATTGCATTATGACTGCTTGTAGAGTAAAGAGTACTTTGTTCCAAGCTTGAGGGGATGTGCCATTGATTTCAGAGCTATTTCTATACAGCCAGCTCTGCCACACCAGCACTCCTCCTTTCCCAAGAACCGCCAACCTGGACCTGACTCAGATCTTAAGCTGGCTCTGTAGTCCTGCTCTGATCAGCCACTTAATTCATCACACCAGGTGGGCCTGGGGCCAGAAGCAACTGCAGCTGTAGTTCTGTAGCTGCACCACCCCCTCTGTCCCTGGGTGGTGGCCAAACCGGGAACTCTTTTCACTCTGTCCCCTGCAGCTTTTCCTGATAAACTTCTCTGTTGTCTTTGGTGTTTGTGGGTTGAGAAGTCTGGTGACTGCCACAGTTCACTGATTCAGGACCCTACAGCCTGTTCTGCCTGGCTCCTGGTCTGGCTGGTCCTGCCACTGCCCATGCTGGGCTCTGCTCCACTCCGCTCTCAGCTCCATGTGTGATAGACCTCATCCAGCGACCATCCAGGCTGTCCTGGGCTGGAGCTCTGCTTCCCTCTGCTATCTTGTGGGTTCTGCTGTTCTAGAATTTGTTCAGAGCCATTTTTTATAGGTTTTTGGAGGGACCTGGCGGGGAGCTCACACAAGTCCCTGCTTTCCAGCTGCCATCTTGGCTCTGCCCCCCCCCCCCTCCACTTTTCTTAATAGAAGACATTATATACCTCGTACCAAATGATGAGAATATCAAGGACCCCTCCAAAAATAGGCCAATAATTTGCTATATATATTGTATACAAAGCATTTACATCTTGCATTACCCCAAAATTCTAGAATATTTACAAGAAAATATCATTTGAAACATCATCATAAAATATCATCATGAAAACATCAAGTGAAAAGCAAAAAAAAAAAATCAAAAAATTCTCTAGGATTTAAAGAACAACTTATTATTGATCCAGTAATTATTGAACAAGCCATCTAAAAGTGCCATAACCTTTATGCCACCTTTATTACTTACCAAGATGCTTTTGACTAATCTACACTTATGGCTTATTCATGTATTTTAAATATATAAGAAAGAGCTAAACATGGTGAGCACACTGTAGCATTTGATGTTTACATAGAATCATCAAGAATAATTACAATACTTTATGATACTTTTAAACCTATGTAGCTTAAACCTTTCATTTTCTCCCAAAGGGAACTGATTAAAGCGTCTAAGTCAAAGGAGAAAGTTCTATCACAACATCATACTAACCAATGCCTGTACCTGGGTGACCAGTGATATAATTCCACCAAAAAAATCCACACTAAAAACTTCATTCCATAGAAATTTTCTGGAATGATATGAAAGTGCCATTTGGAGTCAATTAGTGTAAAACTCTTCACGTACAGCAAGGAAAACAAACTGAAGGATGTGTGCTGAAATTTAGAGCTCAAATAAAACTACTGAATAAAGGTATATCTTTTCTACGTAACACCTATCAAGCATACAGTTCCCAAGGAGGAAAGTGACTGTGTACATCAAGAAACATCCTGGCAACCTACAGTCAATGCTGAGTAGGAAGAATACATTTACAACAATTTATACATTTTGCATTACCAGACTTAAGGCACATTTTTGGAACATTGAAAAGGATGGCAATGAAGTTAGAAAGTATGCAAACAAGATTCTGTTATAATATTAATTAAACGCAATACCCACCACCCCAAAGGCAGCTAGAAGAAAGACGACCACTTCTAAGTCAAGAAAGAAGGAAGATTAGTAGATGTGTTGAAATTATATGATAATTAGGTTAAAAACTGCCAGAAAAATACTTCTGGAACCACACAGGTTCACAGACAATAGGTATATGTCATTAGATTTATTGACTATAATCAATACTGGTTTACCTCCAGATGCAGTCTATAAAATAAGAAAGATCCAGAAACCAAGAGGCTCTCCATATGTTCCACCCACATGATGTTAACCAATACCATGTCTATCGAGAAGTGAACAAATGACTGGGTTGTTGAGATTTGTCAACATATATTATTATTGTAGAAATGGACAGATTCCTTAACCACCAAATAAGGCCTGGTGATTGCTACTGGAAATTAGAGAAAGGTAAGGAGCTCTGAATTACTCATTAATGAAGATTATGCAAGAATATGGAAACTATTCAACATATTATTGCTGAATGCAAAAAGTTATCACCTACTGAAAACCTATAGCAAAACATGGTTAAGCAATCCAAAAGGCATAGTTTGCCATCCGTCATAAACTACTGGATGAGAAATCCCCACGCTATAAATATACACCCCCCAATATCCCTGAAATTTCAAAAAATAAATTGTATTGAAACCAGAGCATTATTGTAAACAAAACTTCTACACACAATTGCAATGGCCTATAAAAATCTTAAACCATATTTAACAGATGTCACCATGTTATGGATTCATAATTTCCAAAACATGAAATAGAAAACTCTCAAAACACAGTACCCAGTGAAGTAGATGGACACAAGAGGAAATTAAGGCAATATAAAAAAAAGAAATCAATAAAAATCTATTAAATTAAAAAAAAAAGAAACCTAGTAGAAAAAACCAGAAATCGTGTCATATGCCTGGATGACCAGAGCTATGTCAGTGGTCCTGACAGAAATAGAAAATTATGAAAGAGTTTGGGTGTGAAGATAATGAATTCTACTTTGGACATACTGAATTTAAAATTCATACAAGAAATTCAGGTGGTATTGTTGTTGGTTACCGAGGTTGCCTGGAAAATGCTTTCACTTAATCTGCAGAAGATTACCTTTACATCCCAATTTTTTTATATAACCATAAAACACAATCACTTTGTCCATCTGAGCCACAGTCAGAATATTAACCATACAAATACATTAGTGGAATAGCAATTTGCCCCAGCGTTGTCTTTCTCTGAACTCCATCCAACATAGGACTAGAAAAACGAGCAAGAGGAATTGAATAAAAATAAAAAAAATAGAAAAGAGGTATTGAATAAAAATTATTTAAAAAATAAAGTAAAAGCTGCTGGGAAAAACGGAAGAAGGGGACAGTAAAAAGTGGTTCTAATTTTTCAAAGAGGAAAGAAGGGGCATAGTTCAAATTATAGGCCAGAGAACTTGAAGTAAATTCCTGCTAAAATTCTAGATAGGGACAATAATAGCTGATAGCATTTGTCCATTCATTCATTTATATATTTAAGGTTTGTAAAGTGATTTACGAATATTATCTTATCATCCAACAATGCTGTGAGTTAGGGGGGCTATTATTATCCTTATTTTACATAGGTTGGGCAGACAGAGGTTAAGTGATTTACCAGGGTCACACAGTAACGGTCTGAGCCTGAATTTGAACTCAGTTCTTTCTGACTCTAGGTCCAGCACTCTACCATTGCACCCGCCTAGCTGCCCCAAGAAGCTATGATTTCACTGGGGTAGTAATTTCCTGGTAAGTAAACTCCCTTTACTAATACAAGATGGTTCCTTCTATTGCCTTGAAGAGTTGCCTAAAATACAAAGAGTTTAAGTGACTTGGTTGTGGTCACACACACAGGCAGAGCATGAATACAAGTCTTTCTGACTTCAAGGCTGGCTCTCTAAAAAATTCTAGAGCTGTCCAAAAATATAATGGCTTATAGCTCAAGACATAGTGGGTTCCCAGTAAATGGAGATCTCCAAGCTAGGACTAAAAGACCCACTGTTAGGGTTACCATAGATAGGATTCATGATTCAGGGAGTGATAAGACTAATGTAACAATTCCATTCCAATTTCTAAGCTTATTATGTTATAAATATGACCGGTCAAAATGGCCAAGAATTTCATTTAAAGCAGGGATATAGTGAAATGTGTTTTAATTGACTACTTACCCTAAATGGCACTTGGATTTCTGAAGGAGGGAAGGGAGGACAATTGGTCATACAGCTCATAAGTGTGTCAAGTGTCTGAGGCTGGATTTGAACTCAGGTCCTCCTGACTCTGGGGCTGGTGCTCTACTCACTGTGCCACCTAGCTGCCCCAATGATTTTATTTCTTGAAGAGTAGAGAGCTAAACAAGCGTTTCACGACAGTATGGGCTGTTTACAGATTGTACTAGGGTTGTGGGGGGTAGGCAGTAGTTTGAAGTAAAATAAAGGAGGCAGAAGTATAAAGTACATGACAACTTTAAGATATTTATCTTAAACCCATTAGTTTCTCAATCCCTTTATATCCCAAAATTTAAAGTCTGTCTAAGGAATCCCACTACCCTGGGATGTGAGACCATAGCCAGGTTTGTATCTATGACTACGTAAGGCTTAGAATGCAACACCAGAACTGGGGGATGAGGGGGAGGGGGAGGAGGAGGAGGAGGATAAGGATGAGGATGATGATGATGGCAGCTAGCATTTATACGGCATCTATTATATGTCAGGAACTGTGCTAAGCGCTTTACAAGTCTTATTTCATTTGATCTTCACAACAATACCAGGATGTAGGTGCTATTATTATCTGCTCTGTACAGTTGAGGAAACTAAGGCAAAGAGGCTAAGTCATTTCCCACAACTAGTAAGTTTTATGAGTCAGAACTTGAACTCAGATCTTCCTGACTTCAGGATCCATCTAGCTGTCACCTCTTAAAATCTGAAATTGTTTTAAAAACACTAATATGTTAATCTAAGACCACACTAGAGCTTACTATTAGCTTCTAAATTGATAAAAAATAAAAGCTATTATTTATATAGTGCTTTCAGGTTTGCAAATAAATATTATCTAACTTTACCCTCATAAAAACCCTGGGAGATAGGTGCTACTATTATTCCATTTTGTAGAAGAGGATACTGAAGTAGATGAAGGTTAAGTGACTTGCCTAGGGTCACAAAGCTGTTAAGTGGCTGAGGCTGGGATTTGAACTCAGGTCTTCCTGACTCTAGGTCCAATGTTCTATCCACTATGCATCTGAGATATCTTACTTTTTTTTTTGACAGGCCAAAGAGGGGTAGGAGAAAACAAACATAATTCCAAATCTCTTCAAGCATTCCTGTCCACTATCACAGAGGCATACACAATGACATTTCATAGATGTTAAAACTTGCACTCTCTAAATAGTCATTAGTCTAATTTGTGGTTTATTATGAAAGATGTTCATCCATTAGCTTAGAAAGACCGTTTAGTACCTTAAAATATTGATTTTAGACTTTTGGCTCCAAAACTCAAAATAAACACTTCTGAAATTCAAATTCATTCTTTCCTTCTTCCCTTTTTTTCCTTTCTTTTCTTCCTTTCTCTTCTTCCTTCCTTCCCTCCTTCCTTTCTATTTTTCTTTCTCAAGTATCCAACAATCCTTCCTCTCTACTCACAGTTTAGTTCAGGCTCTCATCACCTCCTGCCTAGATTTTTTGCCACAACCTCTTAGTCTCTTTCCCTCTAGTCTGTCACCACATCCTCCACGTGGTGGTCCACGTGATTTTCCTTAAGCATAGACCTCATCAGCTCAACCAACTCTACTGGATCTCAATTGCAGTCAGGATAAAATAATGTCTCTCTTTAACTTTTAAAGTCCTTTCTAAAGCCCAACCTTGCTACGCTATATGTTACCCCTCTTCCTACATTCTGAGATCCAGACAAATTGACCACCTAGAATGTATTACCTGATTCCTCTAGGTCTACAGCTCCAGCACCACATTTTATAGGAAACTTTTCCTGATCTCTCAACTGCTTGTGCTGTCCCTCCCAAAATACCCTGTATTTAGTTATTTTGCATTTATTTGCATTTTGCTCTATATATTGATTCTGTAAACATTTATACAGATCATTTTCACTTTATATAATAATATAGATAATTATATAATCACTTTATATATATTCCACAGACCTCCATGTAAAGTGATTTTTACGTAATACAATTTGCCCCTATCCACGCACTTCACTTAGCTTACATAATAAAGGAATACACAAAATAATTTTTTTTGTTGTTCAGTCATTTTTCAGTGACCCCATCTGAGGTTTTCTTGGCAAAGATACTAGAGTGGTGTGCCATTTACTTCTCCAGCTCATTTTATTGATGAGGAAACTGGGGTAAACAGGGTTAAGTGAGTTGCCCAGGGTCACACAGCTAGAAAGTGACTGAGGTCGGATTTGAACTCAAGAAGATGAGTCTTCCTGATTCCAGGCCCACCTAGCTGCCCGCACAAAATAATACTTTTACACAAGTCAAAATGTACTAAAATGCCGACACATTAAACATTGCATCACAATAATAAACAGAATTATTAAATGAAAGGTAAAGTTAATGATAAAGTATGCACAGTACTGGTTCAGTAAGGTTAACAAAGTTTTGTGATGTGTTGCTCCTTCCCCACCCACTGCACCTAGCCTTTATCACTGGTAGTTGGCTGGGCAACATTTTTTATGAAGTTATTTATTGAGAGACGTATGGACAGTAGATCTCTTTTTTCCCTTCTATATCTGAGGATTGCAAGCATCATTATCCTCAATGAATCTTTGAACTTTTAAAAATTCTGAATTATTCGGATCCATTTTTTTTTCAATACAAGAAAAAATTCACTCAAACGATGAACTGCTTCTGTCAACTGTTTCATGGTGAACCTTTTCGGTTTGACCTTGGGTTCTGAAGCTTCCTTTTCTTCTGCAATCTTTGCAGCTAGCAGCTTAATCAGACCCTCATTCAGAATCCTATTTAGATTTCTTTCAGAATTCTTTATGTAATGTTGAATTTGTAAAATGCAAATTTTTGTAAAGCAAGAACTGTCTGTATACATACTTGTCTTCCTCATTAGAATGTAAGCTCCTCGTGAAAAAAATATTGTTTCACACTCTATCTGTATCTCCAGCATCTAGAATAGTGCCCAGGACAGAACAGGTTCTTAATATACATACACTTGTTGATTGATTTCCCAGGAATGACTATTAAACTAGGGAGATCTCAGTTTAAATAGATGATTATAGTTGGGGAGAAAATGCTACATAGTTGCTGTCTGGTTACTTAAGTCAATGATATATTTTGTACTTAGTATTACTACACAAATAAAGCTTAATAGAAATTAAATACGTATTTTATTTTTTTAAGTTAATGGCAACATCATTTGCTTTAACTATTAGTATGCCTTTCTAATTATCAATCTCTTAAAGAAGAGAAGAATCAAAATCTTAGATCTGGAAGCAACTTTAATCAGTGTAATACAGTGAAAAGAATTCTGGATTTGGAATAAAAGGATTTGGGTTCAAATCCCAACGATGTGACTTTGGGCAAGTTACTTAACCGTGTTGTGCCTTGAAAGGAGGGGTACAGACTACATGACATCTTAGGTCCCTTCTAACTTTGAAATCTATGATTACATGATCTAGTTCCAACCCCTTCACTTGAGGTAACTGCAGCTCAGAGTTCTCACGGCTAATACGGTATTCCAGTATTACCAGGTGCTTATTTTTCAAATCTATGCATTGTGAACAGAATTTGAACTAAAAATTCAAACAGAAAGAAAAACTGCTTAAAAGCATTTCACATTTTAAAACACTAAGCTTCTCATTCTCTCATTCCTAAGTATACAATTGGCATAGGAAATGTATGCTAACATGACTTGGAGTCTCCTGAGCAAATTATTCACACAAAATGGGAAGAAAACATTTAGAAATGGAGCCATAGCTCGTTAGATTACGGAAGAAATAGAAAATGAACTTAAAGGTCAATTCATTACCAAGGTCTACCTACAAAACAACTATTCAAGTTAAAACCGTGGGAAACAAGCCATCATATTGTGCACGGAAAGGATCCAAGAACAGTAACATAGAGAAGACCATATCATCAGATTATTCCCTTTATCCTCTCTTTGGACAATGAATCAGCAAATGCTTGCTATGAAAATTTACTTTTTCATCAAGTTGAATAATGTTGTTAATACTTAAAGAAAAGAATCCATGAGAACAGCAGATTAGGCAATGAAAAATACTGCGTGCTGTTAAATAAAGTGAAGCCAGCTTATGTATCTTATGCTGAGATAAACTATGAGAGGCCTTTGTCAGACACTCAAAGAAATGAACTATTTGCCCTACTTTGTAGGTCCCCAATTTTTCTCTTATATACCCACAAGATATTTCAGGTCCAGGCATTTTCTCTGGCTGTCTCCCATGCCTGGAATGTTCTGCCTCCCAAGTTCCCTTGGCTTCCTTTACATCACAATTAAAATCCCACCTTTAACAGGAAGGCTCCCAAACCCTTTTAATTCTAGTGACTTCCTCTTTTAATTATTTCCTTTTTATCCTGTACATTTATCCTGTATGTAGATCATATATATTTGTTTGCATGTTCCTCTCAAGGGCAGGGACTCATCTTTTTGTATCCCTAGCACTTAGCACCGTGCCTGACACACAGTAGGTGCTTAATAAATGTTTCTTGACTAACTGACAATATGAAGTTTATGGAGATGTTGCTGTTTCTACATATCGGGCCCTATGTTCCTTCACAAATAAACAGCTGACTTTATAATGAACATAAGATGGGAAAAGGAAAAAGAAATCACTTTGCAGGCATCTGCTTTGCTAGAAAGAAGGCCAATCTTATGTTATGCATTAATAATAAAGAGCAATTTTCATACGGAAGTAAATATAAAAATGTACAATAGAATATCTTAAACTAGATGACATTCCTTTGGGGAAACTGAACAAAGGGCCTTTCATTTCATCTTGAATGAAAATATTTCTATTTTGTAGTTTATGATATACAAAGGCAGCATAGTTTACTGAAAAGAATCCTAGCAATACCTGCATTCACATCCTCCTGCTATCATATATTGGTTTTAGAACCCTGGGGAAGTCCCTTAGTCTCTTGGTACTCCACCCCGCCCCCAGGCGACTATAGGTACTGACCTGCATTGGTGATAGAAGTTTCTTCAAGAGGGATCTCCTTATACCAGTGAAATTAAAGACCCCATCAATCCCTACAATTATTACATAATTGTCTACCACTGAGAATTCCTTGAATAGCATCAGTGCAGGAAAAAGAAGTAGTCTATAATGCAGTAATACACCTTCCAGAGAAAGTTCTAACCTTTAATTTGGCAAACCAAAAAATGTTGTTTACATTACAAATGTCAAAGATTTAGTAGTACAAATAGAAAAGGAATTCCAAGTGGCACATTACTTTAATGCTCCATTATCCTCTAACTTAAATATTTGGTTTGAGCTGTGTTATCGTTCAACGAGAATGATAAAATCACATCATGTAGAAAAGCCAGTTTCTTTACGTTCCTCTACGTTTGCATGTTTCAGTGTTTCTTCCAGATCCTGATTTTAAAAATCAAACCACCAAAGATTTTGCTTACGAAGTAATCCCATGGAAGTTCTTAAGCGACTATTACTTAATGAATTATAGTACAGAGTGAGATCACAGAAAATACCCACGTCCTTTGGGGTCAAATTCTGTGTATCGTCTCTCTGGCACTATGCCTAGAAAAGCACTTAATTACTTTTAACAATATTCAAAAAATGCCCTCCAGATGCATTAGTGTGCCCAACCTCCAAATTCTGCCTAGGTTCTTACCCTAGGATATTAAGACTCTCTACTTTCCTCTTTCTCTTTCCTGCTTCAATCCCTGCCCCACTCCTGTCCTTATAGCTTGGATGTTTTAAAAAAAGAAAAGCACTCAGGGAATTCTGTAGAAAAACATTTTTAAAAAATCTAACACTTTAAAAATGGAAAATTGACATTCTGTTCAAGTTGTTTCTTTAACATTTTAATTTATATTTTCAGATTTAAAAGCTATCAAGATGTCTCATGGGAGAAAAGGAAATGGGACATCCTTCTCTACCCTTCAGTTATTTTCCTTATAAAGCACCCTGGGTTTCCAAGTGTCAGTTATCCTCCTAAACCACCTCCCTAGCTTTCCGGGGCCATCCTTCTCCCAGCCTATTTACAGTATAAATGGGTCTAGGTTTTAAAAAGAAGAATAAAGAGAGAAAAGGATAGCTCTGGTTTTATAATGTTATAAGAGACAGCTGGTGGCACAGCGGATAGAGCACTTTGCCTAGAGTCAGGAAATCCTGAGTTCAAATCCAGCTTCAGACAACTGACTAGTTGTGTGGCCCTGGACAAGTCACTTACCATATCTTAGTTCCTTCAATTGTAAAATGGGGATAAGCAACAACCTTCCACGGTTGTTGTAAGGATCAAATGAGATTATTTGTAAAGTGCTTTGCAAACCTATACAAATGCTATTATTAATTATTACTGTTCTTATTCAATTATGACATAATGCTCTAAAAGACCCACTGTTCTCCTCATGGCGGACAGGACACTCCGAGACACCATATCACATAGTAGCTCTTCAGTGTTTCCTGAAGGAGCAGAGAAAAAGCCTGTGCCAAGAACTGCACCTTAAGCCCTTCTAATCATGGGCCATCGATAAGGATGTCGATGATGAAATGAATGCACCATCGTGATGAATTTAAGGATTAAAGCCTGTTGACAGCACAGGAACCGTTACAGGTTAAAAAAAAATCATTACAAAGAACTGACTTTGAGAGTAAAGGGTGACAATTAGCCTCTAGATAAATAATACAGCCTCCTCCTCCTCATCAGTTTGAGTTTATTCATTTAGCGTATGTGTGCTCTTAGTCCCTGTATGGTTATAACTTTCTAAAATAGGAAAATGACTACGTGTGATCTTTTACTACTGTTCTAAAGAACAATATGCTTACATCTTTGGTCTCCTGCTTAGATCTGATGTGATGCAGAGCCAGCCAAATTAATACAGTCCTTTCCTCTTTACTTAATCGCCTCACAACTTGTTGACAAGTTCGCAATCCCTTCCTCTATCTCCCTTCCTGGTTAAGGAAACCCCCAGCTTTCATTTATTACTATTAACGACAGCTCATATTAATACTATGCTTTATGGTTTACAAAGAACATTCCTAAGCAAACGTGCAAACATTAGCCCCATTTTGTAGATGAAGAAGCAGGCTCAGAGGAGTTGTGACTTACTTAGTCACATAACTAGGAACTATTGGCACAGACTCTAACCAAGTGTTCCAGCATGTTGTTCTATTAATTCCAAGCCACATTGCATCTCCATTTTTATCATAGCATATCATAGCAACAATGTCAAGGACATCCCTGTTGGAGTGTTAGCCAGCTACCAGGAGAGGCAGGTTATGCAAAGTTCCTGATCTCTCTCTCTCTTCATCTCTTCCTCTTTTCTTCTTTCTCTCATCTCTCCCATCTCTTCCCTTTCCTCTCTTCTCAACCTCTCTTTTCTCTTTCTCTCCCTTTCTCTTCCTGTCCTCCTCTCTCCTCCTCCTGTGTTCTTTTTTTCTCTTCCTCTTTCCTTTTTTCTCTCTTCTTCATGACTTTCTTTTCTTCCTCCTTCCTCTCTCTTCCTTCTTTCTTCCTCTCTCCTCCCTCTCTCATTCTTTCTCTCTCTTCCCCTTTAGGGTTCTCTTTCTCTTCTCCCTTTTTTCTTTTCCTTCCTTTCCTGCTCTTACTCTTCCTCTTTTCTCTCTCTCTTGTTACTAAAGTGAGCAAGATTTTATTTTAAAAGTAATCTATTAAGAGCTGATACTTGATATGTCCCATTTACTCAGAAATGTACATTGTAAGGACAAGTATATTTTTAAAATAATGTTTTAAAATGAGAGAGTAATACAGTGTATAGAGAGCCAGCCTCAGTCAGGCTGACTTTGGTTCAAGTCTTGATGGTGATGACTATGCGCAAGTCACAACTTCTCACAATACCCACAAGGCAGCTCTGAGATGAGGAATAGTCAGTCAGTCAATAAACATTAAGGGCCTACTATGTGCCAGGCATTATGGGGATCACTGAGGATATAAAAAGAGGTGAAATATAGTCCCTGCCCTCAAGAAGCTCATAATCTAACGGGGGAGACAACAAACAAATGTGTACAAATAAGTTATATACAGGATAAAAAGGAAATAATTAAGAGAGGGAAGGCACTGTAATTATGGGTTGCGAAAGGCTTCTTTTTTAGAAGATGCGATTTGGAGAGATTTGAAGCCAGCGAAGTTAGTAGTCAGAGCAGAAGAGGAAAGCATTCCAGGCATGGGGAATCCATCCACCAATGCCTGGAGATGTCGTGTGTTGTTTGTGGAGCAGCCAGGTGGTCAGTGTCACTAGATCTAAGAGTATGTGTCAGGGAGGTAGGAGGAAGCTAGGTTATGAATGCCAAACAGAGGATTCTATGTGATCCTGGAGGCAAAGGGAGCCATTGGCATTTGCTGAGTGGGGTGGGGTGGGGGGGAGGATTGGGCAGGTGGGGTGATATGGTGGCTGAATAGAAGATGAACGAGAGAGGGGAGAGACTTGGGGCAGGCAGACCCACAGGCAGACTGTTGCAACAGTCCAGGTGTTAGGTCATAAGGTTCTGCAACAGAGCGGTGACAGTGACAGTGTCAGAGAAGAGAAGGGGAGAGATGTTGCAAAGGAGAAATCAGCAGATTCATATGAGAGGCACAAGATATGAGGAGTAAATGCTAACGCCTAAGCTGGGAGCCTAGTTAATGCCCAAGCCTGGTTGAACGCTTTACATGCTTTCTTCCACCCCTCCCAGTGCCCCTTCTTTCCCTAAAACAGTACTCTGCCCATAGTACATACTCAATAAATATTTGCTGAATAGAATTGATATCAAAAGGTTCCTCCTTGCCCTGAAGAACAGACCTGGGATTTCCCACAGTAGGAAAGTCCCTGCTACTTAATGAGTAATCACAGGGATTTCCAGGTGGCAGGTTTGGGGGAAAAAAAGAGAGCCAGGTACTGATCACACAGTTTTCTCTCCTCTCTTGCTGACAGTCTCAGCACACCTGAAGCAAGGGCTCATGTCTCTAGTCTCCAGTCAAAGGGAAGCAGTCAATTTTCCCTTCATCACCCTTATGTTGGGACCAGTATTCTCTCCTCCCACCCAAAACATGGGGAGGTTTTACCTAAAAGGAAACAAAGCTGCCCCTGGGACCTGGTTGGCCCCAGCTACTCTGTACAGTTTCCTTCCATAAAAAGTCTCAACCACATGGAGTCTAAGTCCTTGGACTTGGTAGATTTCTGTAAACCACGTAAGTTACTATGTCTTTTACCACATTCTCCCCTGAAGACAAGACGCGTCCACGTAGAGATGAAGGGGACTTCCTCAGAGAAGCTAAGGGCCACAGTACCCTTGCTACATACCCTCGCTGTGTTCACAGCAAATTAAACCTCCTTTTGTTAACTGTTCAATGATGTGAGTCCTTCATTTTTGTCCCAATATTAAATCTAAACTAAGAGAGTGATACTGTTGGAGCTACTGCCAACATTCCTGTCTTCAGGGTCCTAAAGAGAATAAGGCCATATCTGATTCACTTTGGGGATGATAGAGAGATAAATAGACACCATGTTCATTCTGAGACTCCTAGGGCCATTTTGTACCTGATCCAGAATATGTAACAATACCTCTGAATCAACTGTCCCCCTGGAGTCCCTTCAGTCAGGCTGGAATACATTGGATTTCTCTGGATCAGTAGCAAAACCTGAACCCCGTCTTTTCAAATCTTATACTACAGGGGCTAGGATAAAACTGGACTAATTTCAGGAAGAAGTACATCAGTCAAAGATGCTGGATTCCATATCTACCATGAACAAGGGGAAAATTCAGAATGACCAGATGCCTAGTTACTAATCTTACTCAAGTTTCACTTGTACCATGATTACATTTCTGGCTTTTCTCTGAGTTTCTTTCAACTCTAGAGGGGGACCCAGTCGAGCATCTGGTGATTTGGGAAGACAGGCACAGTAGGCATTTGGAAAATAGGTACTATGCAGTTTCAATGAAAACAGCCCGAAATTTTCAGTGCAAAACTCAGAATTCAACTCGAGGCCTGGAAGGTCTTCCTTGTACAATCTACCCTCACCCACATCCCAGTCTCAGTGGTAAATAATATTACAAATCTGGGATTCAGGTCGTTTATTTGAAATAAACTTTTATATATTTTGGTACTTCCAAAGAGTTTCTATTTTGGTAATAAGCAAGAAGAAACCACAAATTTCTTGAAAATATGTTTGCACCTATTATTTTCCCACCATGAATTTGCCATATATAATTCAGTATTCAAATAAGTTCTCAGTCTGCTCTATCTCCCTTTCTGACTTAAAAGACAGACTATTTCCGTTTGTCTTCCTAGAAAAACAAATTATCCTTTACTAGTATTAGGACAGGATGGGGGAAATTTTTTTCCTTCTCTGAGAACATCAATCTAGGTTTTCATTATGAATATAATTCACATTTTGGTAAATATTTCATGTAGATGTCCAGATGCCTCATTGTAAGATAGGAGACCTACAGTTCATAGAGATGAACTGACTCCCACTAAAAAGTCACTTGGAAAATTAGTGACAGTCAGAATTAGAACCCAGGTCATCTGACTCTCATCCTAGGGTTCTTCCCACTATGGCTATAGAAGATGTTAGGATACGAATGCACGAATTCTGATTATGACCAATAGCAGTTCACTTGAATTCTGTTAAAACAGTAACATCTGAAAACTGTACATTTATGTTACACCCACAGAAAACCAAAAACATGAATTCTATTCAATTTTTGGAATTTAGTGAATTCTACTTCTATTTTTGTCCTTTAGCACAGTGCCTGGAATATAGTGCTATATAAATGTTTTTTTTTTCCTATTCCCTTATTGCTTAATTAGGAAGGTCAAAGTAGGATGAAAGCCTGTTTTTGAGGTTGTAGGAAAGCTACATGATGAGAAAAATACGTAATACAGGAGAGAAGATAAAAGCTGGTTTAAGGGAAATTGGCTTTACTGAGTTTGTATTTGTTTAAATCAATGTGATTACACAAAAAAGGGGGTTTGCATTTTTATTAAAAATAGATACCAGTACATGAACAGTACAACTTTCTCCATTTGTTGAAAATGTTCCATTGACAATTATTAAAATTTTTAAACAATATTTGCAAATATTTACAATGGTAGCTCTGCACACTGAGAAATTTTCTAATGCACAATTCTCAATTGTTTTCCAAATACTACTCATTCCTATATGTCCCAACTATTAAATCCTACCTTCTACAGGAAGCCACCCCCAAATCCTCTTAATTATGGTGCCCTCCCTCTGTTAATTATCTATTTACCGTATGTAGCCTGCTTTGTATATATTTGTTTGCATATTGTCTCCTTGAGAGCAAGGACTGTTTTTTGCCTCAGTGATCAGCACAGTGGCTTAATAAATGTTTATTAAAATTGATTGGTTCCTAATATAAAAAAACTGGCCACTATAAATACAAAGTTATTTCCATTAAAGGAAAAATAATGACAATTAGTCAGAGAGAATATATGGTTATGACAAAGAAACAATGTACTTAAATATGCAAGGGACCAAGAAATTTAATGCTATTGTGTTTTTGTGTCTGTATGTGTGTTGTTGTCATTGTTTTATTTAAATAATTACTAGACTATGATGGGAAAGAGCCTTTTTCATCATCTGATAATACCTCAAATTAGGTTTCACTGTACTATTTATATACTCCTTTAAATCATAATTTCAAAGCAGTGAGATTTTAAAATTTTGATACAACAGCAAATATGTTCGTAATAATAGGAATACAATTATGAGATCATAGATGGTTGGCTTAACTGTTTTACATACCTGTGGGTTTTCAGGTTTCTGCCCTTAATCACATTTTTTCACTCTTATTTTCTGTTAACTTCTGGCAACTCTTACTCTTGGCTTCAACAGTGCCACCTGTAGTCATAGAAGAAGAAAAAACTATTAACCTTTTAGAATCCTTTTACATAATTACAGAACAAATAGCAAAATAACTGATCTGATATTAAAGTTTGGGAATGAGAATTTATCATGGGAATGATAATTTATTATATGTTATATAAAATGACATATCATTCATTTATATTATATATTTTATATATAATTTATATAATATTACTTATTTATTAAGTGCCTCTTATGTGCCAAACACTGTACATTGTTGCTGTTCAGTCACGATTCAGTCCTGTCACATCTGTCTCTTTGTGAGTCCATTTGGGGTTTTCTTGGCAAAGATACTAGAATGGTTTGCCATTGCCTTCTCCAGCTCATCTTACAGATGAGGAACTAAGGCAAACAGGGTTAAGTGACTTGCCCAGGGTCACACAGATAGTAAGTGTCTGAGGTCGGATTTGAACTTAGGAAGATGAGTCTTCCTGACTCCCGGCCCAGCACTCTATCCACTGCACCACCTTAGTGCTTTATAAATAACTCATTTATAAATAACTCCTGACAACAAACCCTGTGAAGTAGGTGCTATTTATGATCCCCATTTTATAGTTGAGGAAGCTAAGGCAGACAGAGGTTAAGAGACTTTATTCACAAAAGGAAGACTGGTTTGTTAAAATGCTCAGTTAGACATACTGAAAAAAAAGATATATTCAGCCTCATAATATGCCATATATTAGTAATTGGATACTTCAAAAATAACTACGTAAAAGAATTGCATTTACAGAACTTGGTTGCACTTATATTTTAAGGCATTTTACAACTTACTTAAAATGAATATAATTCTATTACATCATTTAATCGATGGTTTGAAATATTTTCTAGTTAAAATTGAAAACGTATTCCTCCATTGTTGACAAATTCAGTTTAAAATGGCTGTTAACAAATTAATTCTAACCAGTACTATAAAATTTCCCCCAATCGTCAAGGAATGTCACAAAGTCATGTAAATTATGCATTTCTGTGGTTTTAGTCTATTTTAGTACAGGTGTGTTCACTTAATTAGAGAAAACGGGAGCAGGTAAACTTATAAAAATCAGATAAGCAAGGGCATGTTCCACATTATTTCGTTAGTCTGTCTATGGTAAGTATTACTACACATGTCGCTCATGAAATTCCACAGAAAGGCCACTGAGATGCAACCCTACCCAAGCTCTGTGAGCTAGGTCCATAACTGTTACTTCAGAAAGGAGTCACATAAGAAGTTGCGAGTAACACAGATACAAATGTAAACTTCACCGTAATACCATCAAAACTAAATGTATCAAGTTAGGAAAGCAGCATTTTCATCACCACTGGAGATGATGTCCCCCCTTTTTAGCGACAATTTACTCTTTTGAAATGTATCAGATTTCAAGGCACAAGAGAGAAATTGTTACAATAAATTCTCTCCTCTCCATCCCACTCCCTACTTTCTTCCAAACGCGGAATTAGTTTCGGATTGTCCAACACTGCCTACAGATACAAAAGGCATCATCTTAAAAAAAAAAAAAAAGAAAAAAAAAGAAAGAAAGAAAAAAAACAGGAAAAAAACCTGCCCGGAAAGTGAGCGCAGGCGGACCTCACCCAAGAAGCCACAAAGTGCCCGTAGCAGCCTCCCCAGGATCGGGGCGCTTCTCAGCCTGGATACACTTTGTGGGACTCCGGTTACCGCAGTTGTTAGTGTTGTCTGGGAAGTGGGGTGGGAGGGGGCACCACCCCAAACTTAATCTTTTGAAATTGCTGCCCCCGAGGCGCCTCAAAGGAGAGAAGGTTTGGAGAGATGGTGAAAGGTGACCAGGGGGTGGGTTGCCCCGCATGCCTTAAAAAGGGTGGAAGGCACGTTTCTCAACACCTCCTTCCTCCGCACACCTCCCCACCTCCACTGTAACACCTGCCAGTGCACACATGCAAGGAAGAAAGAAAGGAAGGTGCCAAGCCAAAGACTCTCTGCCCCAGCACAAGCAAGCGGTGCCGCTGTCAAGGCGCTGGAGCGCAGCCCACCTGCGCACACCGGGCTGGCTCCCCAGCACCGGCTGCCTGCCTCCTCCTGCCGCAGCCCTGGGCAGCATGCCCCTCCTCGGGCTCTCTTGCTCCGCCGCTCCGCTCTAAGCCTGGGGGGAGCAGCTTCGCTTCAGGGCCCCTGCAACCACCGCCAAATGATTCCCGGGCAAGCGCCCCTCTCCCCCGCCACAGCCGCCTCTGCGCCCGGAGTTGCACGTTGTGCAACCTAGCGAGCGCTTCTGCAGCCTCTCTTCCTCCTCCTCTTCCTTCCCCTCCTCCTCCTCCGCCCAAGTGAGCTACCTAGCGGGCGGGTCCTGCCCACAGTAATCCTAGCCCTAGAGCGAGCCACTTCCCACCCTTTCCTCGCCTGGCACCTACCCTCTCTTCCTGGCGGAGGAGCCAGGGTACAGGACGTAGCTTCCAGCGCGCTCAAGCGTGCAGCTCCCCGGCCAGACGGGTGGAGAGGATGCACACACAGCAAACATGCCCCCGGTCTCCTTGCAACACAACCTGATAGCGCCGCGCTCTGTGGCTCTGCCCCTCTGGTTGCACCTTCCCCGCGCTGGCCCCGCCACTCCCCACCCCCTTTTCCTCTCTCTCGCAGCAGCAGCATCCTCCCCTGGCAGTGTGCACACTGTCTGGCCCACCTGTCAGGGCTTCCGCCCTGCTCCACCCACTGCTCCCCCTCCCTCCTTCTTTGTAGGAGAATATTCAGAGCCCACCAACCACTCCTCAGCCAGCCCGAGAGCCCGCCTGCCCGCCCACTCAGCTGTGCACCCAGGAGAAGGGCGGAGGCACCCCACCCAGCCTTGGCTCTCAGCTCTCTTTCTCCCTATCGCCCTCTTCCTCTCTCAAGACGGAGCCTTCCGTAGTCTCAAATAAACTGAAGGTTGGCTCTGTCTCCTTTTGATTGGAGTGCAAAGAGTGTGTCTCTTAGCGGAGAAGAAAAGAGGAGGGGGAGGTTATGCTGCTCATGGTGGTGATAGTGGTGATGGTGGTGATGGTGGTGGTGGTGGTGGTGGTGGTGGTGGTGGTGGTGGTGGTGGTGGTGGTGATGGTGTTGGTGGTGGAGAAATTACCACGTAAACTGCTCCTGTACAAGTTTCTGCCTGTGCCTTTCTTCTGTTACGTTAATAAATGAGTGATCTATTGCATTTTTAAATATACAAGGAGCAATTTTAAGGTGCATTTGTAGGTATTTTTTACAATTTTCCAGTTGAGGATTTCGGAGATTTTAAATTCAACCCCTATGGGAGATTCAGGTTTCTAAAAAGTTTTCCCTAAAATATACATTTATGTAACCACGATTTTAATTTTTTTAAACTAGCAAAATATAAATAACAGAACAGCTGTGTTTTGCAGAAACAGATCTTACACATATGTTACTTGAAATGCATTATAATTATTTTAATTAGGGTTTGGGGGGGGGTTAAATGATTTTAGCGATTTTAAAAAGAATATTGACTTTGGAACCAGCGTTTAAGATACCAAAGCCTTCGTGTGTGTTACTTGCCACAGTTCTAACATTTCATTTTAATGGCAATCATTAACTGATGTAGCCATATTGAAAAAAATAGATCACACATGCCCCTCCCCCACTTTAGGATCATATTTGGTTTTTTTAGACGTAGAACTGTTTTTTAACACCCAAGAAAAAATTTGCCTTTTTATTCATTTGCTTAGTAATAATTTGGTTCACTATTTTTCTGCTTAACTGCAGTTTTCTTTGTAATTTTCTTTTAAATAAGATTTAAGGCCCTATCCAGATGGTTATTCATATTGTAAAATGAGGTACAAAAATAAATAGTAGCCCATTCTCAGGATGGAAATTTTTAGACTAACTAGTAACTAACAACTTCTTTGTTTAGTGTCACCACTGTTATATGTTAACTTGATACTTGAAAATTGAGGCTTTAAATTTTTTTTTTCATCAAACTAAATCCTACTCTTAGTTACTTCAGTGTCCAGAACATAAGTACCTAGCAAATATTAATTAAATTCTGAGTAGTTCATTAAATTCTACTGGAAATTACTTATGAAATGTGTACAAATATTTTTCAGGCAGAAGAAGATACAAACAACATTCTTTTTTTAAATTTTTTTTTATTTAATATATTTAGTTTTCAGCACTGATTTTCACAGGAGTTTGAATTACAAATTTTCTCTCCATTTCTACCCCCCCACTCCAAGATGGTGTATATTCTGGTTGCCCTGTTCCCCAGTCAGCCTTCCCTTCTGTCACCCCACTCCCCACCCATCCCCTTTTCCCTTCCTTTCTTGTAGGGCAAGATAAATTTCTGTGCCCCATTGCCTGTGTATCTTATTTTCTAGTTGCATGCAAATCTTTTTTGTTTTTGGTTTTGAACATCTGTTTTTAAAACTTTGAGTTCCAAATTCTCTCCCCTCTTCCCTTCCCACCCACCCTCCCTAAGAAGTCAAGCAATTCAACATGAGCCACATGCGTATCATTATGAATAACCTTCCACAATACTCATGTTGTGAAAGACTAACTATATTTTGCTCCTTCCTAACCCATCCCCCTTTATTGAATTTTCTCCCTTGACCCTGTCCCCTTTCGAAAGTGTTTGTTTTTGATTACCTCCACCCCCATCTGCCCTCCCCTCCATCATCCCACCCTTTTTTATCTTCTTCCTCCTTCTTTCCTGTGGGGTAAGATACCCAATTGAGTATGTATGGTATTCCCTCCTCAGGCCAAATTTGATGAGAGCAAGATTCACTCATTCCCCCTCACCTGCCTTCTCTTCCCTTCCTACAGAACTGCTTTTTCTTGCTACTTTTATGTGAGATAATTTACCCCATTCTGTCTCTCCCTATCTCCCTCTCTCAATAGATTCTTCTCTCATCCCTTATTCATCTTCAACTCATCCTGTGCCCGCTCTCTCTCTCTCTATACATATATATGTATACATATACACATATACACATACACATATACATACATACACACTCACATATACATATATCTACACAAACATATATATTATATATATGTGTGTGTGTATATATATATATATATATATATATATATACATACATACACGCATATTCCCTTCAGCTACCCTAATACTGAGTCATGAATACATGAATCATATACATCATCTTTCCATGTAGGAATGTAAACAAAACAGTTCAACTTTAGTAAGTCCCTTGAAATTTCTTTTTCTTGTTCTTTTTCTTGATTACCTTTTCATGCTTCTCTTGATTCTTGTGTTTGAAAGTCAAATTTTCTATTCAGCTCTGGTCTTTTCACTGAGTAAGCTTGAAAGTCCTCTATTTTATTGAAAATCCATATTTTGCCTTGGAGCATGATACTCAGTTTTGCTGGGTAGGTGATTCTTGGTTTTAATCCTAGCTCTACTGACCTCCGCAATATTGCATTCCAAGCCCTTCGATCTCTTAATGTAGAAGCTGCTAGATCTTGGATTATTCTGATTGTGTTTCCACAGTACTCAAATTGTTTCTTTCTGGCTGCTTGTAGTATTTTCTCCTTGACCTGGAAACTCTGGAATTTGGCAACAATATTCCTAGGCGATTCCTTTTTGGGATCTATTTGAGGAGGCAATGGGTGGATTCTTTCAATTTCTATTTTGCCCTGTGGCTCTAGAATATCAGGGCAGTTCTCCTTGATAATTTCTTGAAAGATGATATCTAGGCTCTTTTTTTGATCACGGCTCTCAGGGAGTACAATAATTTTTAAATTCTCTCTCCTGGATCTGTTTTCCAGGTCAGTGGTTTTTCCAATGAGAAATTTCACATTGGCTTCCATTTTTTCATTCCTTTGGTTCTGTTTTACAATATCTTTATTTCTCATCAAGTCACTAGCTTCCACTTGCTCCAATCTAATTTTTAAGGTAGTATTTTCTTCAGTGGTCTTTTGGATCTCCTTTTCCATTTGGCTAATTCTGCCTTTCAAGGCATTCTTCTCCTCATTGGCTTTTTGGAACTCTTCTGCCATTTGAGTTAGTATATTTTTTAAGGTGTTGTTTTCTTCAGTGTATTTTTCAGTATTTTTTGGGTCTCCTTTAGCAAGTCATTGACTTGTTTTTCATGGTTTTCTCGCATCCTTCTCATTTCTCTTCCCATTTTTCCTCTACTTCTCTAACTTGCTTTTCCAAATCCTTTTTGAGCTCTTCCATGGCCTGAGACCAGTTCATGTTTTTCTTGGAGGTTTTTGTTGTAGGCTCTATGACTTTGTTGACTTCTTCTGGCTGTATGCTTTGGTCTTCTTTGTCACCAAAGAAGGATTCCACAGTCTGAGACTGAATCTGGCTGTGTTTTCGCTGCCTGGCCATGTTCCCAGCCAACTATTTGACCCTTGAGTTTTTCAGCGGGGTATGACTCCTTGTAGACTAAAGAGTTCTATGTTCCAAGCTTGGGTGGATGTACTGCCACACCAGCATTCCTCCTTCCCCAAGAACCCCCAACCTGGACTGGACTTAGATCTTCAGCAGGCTCTTCACTCCTGCTCTGATCCACCACTTAATTCCTCCCACCAGGTGGGCCTGGGGCAAGAAGCAACTGCAGCTGTAGTTCTGTAGCTGCCCCACCTCCACTGCCCCCGGGTGGTGGCTGAACTGCAAACTCTATCACTGTCCCCAGCAGCTTTTCCCACTAACCTAGTCTGTTGTCTTTGGTGTTTGTAGGTTGAGAAGTCTGGTAACTGCTGCAGCTCACTGATTCAGGGTGCTAGGGCATATTCCACCTGGCTCCTGGTCTGGTTGGTCCGAGCCGCCCAGGCTGGGCTCTGCTCTGCTCCGCTCCCCTCTGCTCCCAGCTCCGTGTGGGATAGACCTTATCCAGAGACTATCCAGGCTGTCCTGGGCTAGAGCCCTGCTTCCCTCCACCACTTTGTGGGTTCTGCAGTTCTAGAATTGGTTCAGAGCCATTTTTTATAGGTTTTTTGGAGGGACTTGGTGGTGAGCTCACACTAGTTCCTGCTTTCCAGCCGCCATCTTGGCTCCACCCCTCCTCAACATTCTTAATGAAGAAATTTAAAAGCAAAGAAAGCATTCACTAGAACATGGTATTCAATACTAATAATTATGTAACCAGTACTCAATTGCCTCTCTTTAACTATTGGCCAAAGGCGAAGTAATTGCCTCAGTTTCGTAGGTAGGCTTACTTTTTTTCTCCTTTTGACAGCAGTCAGGTACAAAAACAATGCTCAAATGCAGTGTTTTGTCCCTATTGCTTAATATTTTTGTTCCTTGATCATATATTGAATGTCAAACCACATAGTCAAATTATCATTTTTTTAAAAAAAATATTTTTAAATCCAATTAAATGTCCCCAACTTAATTTAATTTCAATTTTTAGATTTCGATTGCATTTAAGCATAGATAAAATTAAAACAAGAAAGGATGCCTAATAACAGATTCTCATCTTGTCTGTCAAGATGTGTATTCATTATTATAGTCAGTACAAACTGACCTTTGACTTACTTTTATGTAGACTTCATACACTTTAAAATATTGGCTGATTAGCTGCCATTTCTAATGTGTTGCTGTGTAACTACTGTATCAAACAATTTCTCAAAACAATAAGGAAGATAATTAAAGCAAAGAAGGAACAACAGTCTTGGTCTCCCAGAAGAATGGTTCATTTTTCTTATGTTACTAAGCATGATTCTTGAGATACCTTAGAGGAAAGCATGGGCAATGGCAAGAAAACTAAACGTGGAGTCGAGAGGACTTAGATTCAAATACTATCAATATTTTTGTGACTTTGCAAAACCCACTTCATCTCAATTTCCTCATCTTAAAACGAGGGGGTTAAACTTGTTGACCTCCCAAATCCATTCTAGGACTAAATTGATGATCCTCTAAACTATTTACATTGGACAGTGAAATTATAGTCCAATATCCTGCTGGCTATCATCTTCTTCCTTTGTTATTAATCTTCTATGATATTTTCATTAAGGTTAAGTTGAACTTAATAGCCAGAAAGGTAAAGAATACTTTTCCAGGTAATATTTTAACAGGGAAATTATAATTAGGTTTTCAAAAAATTGGAGAGTGTCTACAATTTGTAAAAAACAAATGCATAGAAGATAAGGTAAGATGATCGAGTGGAAGGTTATATCTATACCCACTTTTCCTTAATTTGAAAACAGCAAAATATGTGCCAAATGAGGGAAGGGGCTTTTTTCAAGGGAGGTATGCCAAAGAAATTGGTAAGCCAAAAAATATTCATTGTCAAGTGTCCAACATGAAGCGAAAAGTCCTTAGAGTGTAAAAAGATACAAAGGGAAACCTTCAAAAGAAGAGATTGCACCTCTGAACACAAAGACAATGCCAGACAATTTCTTTTATTTAAAGGACTCTGACTTATGTTGTTCCTTACCATCAGGACAGTAAAAGATCAGAGTACAGGGAGTAGTAAACTCTGGGATTAAATCTTCATTTATAAGGATGGAATGGTTGAAGAAAGTAGGGAAGCTTGGCTGTTTGCTCAGCTTCTTAGATAGAATTCTTTCATCTATAGAGGCAATTTTCAATGTTCTTTTTGGAGACTTGGAGGGCCACTATTTCCTCCTAATCTCCCTTCTCCTGCTCTTTCCTGTCTAACTACCCCCTCCTCTTCCCCACTGCCCCTACTCTCAGTGGCTTCTTTCTATACCTGTTTAAAAATGCTGCATTTTTAATCACACTATTAGTTAAGATAATCCAAAACTAAAAATCCCAAGATAATGTGGCTATCATTCAAAATATTTACTCCTTAATGTCTTCAGTACTAGTCCTGGATGGGAGGTTGGAGGGGAGAATGGTGGAGAAGATGTCATACCAGATATGAGAAAAGAAATTTTAAAAGACAAAAACATCTATTATATAAAATTTATAAGCTTTCATACAAAAGTTAGAATCAGAAGGAAAAAATGGGGATTAGGAGAAAAATTTTACATTAGATGTCTCTATTAAAAGTCTGATAGCCAAAATCTCCATCCACCTATGGAGACCTTCAACTGTCACTTGGCTTTCAGATTCCTGTTGGGATCCATATACTGGAGTCCATATGACTTAGGACTAGAAGGTTACTACCGTACTTGATTCATGATTCCATTGATAAGGGGACTCCCTTCTGAAAAAAAACATATGATCAAAAGGAAAGACTGAAGACTATGTTTCAGAAAATCATTTAAAAATTGTCCATAAGTATTAGAACTAAGTTGTAAAGTAGAGGTCAATAAAACGTCAATAAGAAAGCACAAACAAAGAGGAGCCCTAGGTTTAACTCATTTAGAGAAGATAAGTAAGACTTAGAAATGAACGCATATAGCAATCTCATGTTCACCTAACCAAGAACACTTACTATTAGAGAAGGGATTCTTCAATAAGAAGTGAAAAACAAACAAAACACACACACATACACACACAATCTAGAAACTCATCTGGCAAAAATTAGGTTTAGACTAGCATCTTGTACTATATTTCACATAATTTTCAAAAGGAAAGGTATCCTAAATATATACACCATTTTTTTAAATAAAGGAAAATGACAGAAAAATGTATAATCAGATATGAGAGAAGAAATTTTAAAAGACAAAACATCTATTGTATAAAATTTATAAGTTTTCATACAAAAGTTAGAATCAGAAGGAAAAAATGGGGATTAGGAGAAAAATTTTACATTAGATATCTCTAACAAAAGTCTGATATCCAAAATCTATAGGAGTATCATCTTCAGAAAGGGGCAGAGGACGCTTACCACTTAGATTACTTTTCTAGTAGTTATCTTTAAAAAGCACCAGATCAAACTATGGCTTCAAAAAACAAAGAGATACTTCCATAAGCTCCTTCATGCAGCCCAACAATAAACAACCAGATAATCAGAAGCTACAGACACAGGAAGGGAGACGTAAAAGAATCTGGCATAAATGTTAGTAAACAAACAAGAAGTTCTGAGCCTGAGAGAATTTGGTAGTGCTCAGACAAGCACAGAAGGAGCCCAACAAACCCCTACATGGGTTCATCTAGAAGGAATGCAAGACTACAGCAACAATCTGACTAGGAAAGCTCCAGAAGGCACAAGAAAATCAAGCACCTTGATTGGGAAAACTCTACATAGAGCATGAGAGGAGGGGTGGTGGAAATCAGTACCCTGATCAAGAAAACCCTAGGAGAAGCAATGGAGCAGGGCAGCAGCCTTAGGAGGGGGATCCCAGGGAAAAGAAAAAAAGATATTACCCTAATTAGGAAACCCCAAGTACCCTAATCAGGGACAGCCAACAGCAAAGCTCTGACCAGGAACCATGGAGCTCTGAATACAGATTCATTAACTGAAGTAGAAACCAGCTGCCTATACCGTGCCAGACTACCCCATTCGAGAGAATGAGGGAGGGCAGAGCCTGGCTCTGGCAGTAAATCCCAAGTCAGGAATTGAGGCTAGAGGTATAAGTAATAGAAGACATCAAACACTATGAAGAAATATTATTAGTCAAGAATCAACCAAAAGGAAAACCCAGAAGAAGAAAATAATACCACAGTAATTACAAGAAGAGTATCAGAGAAGACGATAGTTTGGCCACAAGGAGAATTTGGAAGAAATGAAGCAAGAGATTATGAATGAGACAAAAGCTATGGAGAAAAATCTTGGAAGGAAAAATAATAGTTTAGAACAGAAGGGGGTAAACCTTACCCAAGAAATAGACTTCCTAAAAATTAGAATGGACAAAATAGCAATCAATGACTTCAAAAAATAATAAGAAATAGAACTAAATCAAAAGACTGAAAAGATAAAGGACAATTTAAGGAATTTTTATGAAAAAAAGAACTGACCTGGAAAACATGTCAAGGAAAGATAATCTAAAAATCATCAGACTACCTGAAAACTATGATAAAGAAAAGCCTAGATCCTGTATTTCAAGAAATCATAAATGAAAACCATTCAGATTCAATAGAATAAGAGGGAAAAATAAAAATAGAAATAATCCATCAGTTACTTTCTGAAATGATCAGGAATTGTCAAATCTAGAGCTTTCAGGTCAAAGAAAAAACACTATAAACATCTAGAGAGTTCACATGCCAAGGAACCACAGTCAGAATCACTGTAAAGTTGCCAGTAATGACCCTGAAGAAGAGATTTTAGAATACAATATTCCCAAAGGCAAAATATAGTCTTACAATTAAGAATATTACCCTGAAAAACTTATAATCCTACAGATGGAGAGGAATGAATCTTTAATAGAACAGAGGACTTTCAAGCATTTGTGATGAAAAGACCAGACCAAATGGAAAGATATGATGTAGGAGAAAGCTGAAGAGCTAAATAGAGTTGAACACTTGGAAGGTAGTAGAGAATAATGAAGTGTTCACATTCTCTTAAGTGGATGGGGAACAAAGTGCCCCTTTAGAAATTTGATATCTTCAGGGGTCAGAGAGGGAAATCAGTAAGTCTATGAGATGGCCCAAGGGTGATTTGGTCTACTTTTGATGGTTGTAAGAGAATATGAAAAAGAGAGATATGCCAGAGAAGAAAGGAAAAGGAGGAGGAACTACCACATCAACGAAGTTCACAAGATAAAGAGTATACAAACATGGAGGAAGTGGTGAAGGGAACAGGCATCATGTGAACTTCGCTTTCATTTGAACTAGACCAAGTGTAGTATACACACAGACACAGACACACACACACATTTGGCATAGAATTACATTAAGCGCAATAAGGAAATAGGTGGAAATAGAAAAGAGAATGGAGTTTAAGAAGGAAGAGAAGTAAGATCAGTGAGGAACAAGTAATAAGCAAAAGAAACTCCAACATTGGAAGGGGGATTGGATTTTGAAGGAGAGACTAAAAGGAAAGAATGAAAGTAAGAACCAGAGTCTAGACAACGAGAAAAGAAAAGGAACAACCAAATTGCAAGAGACTGCTTCAATACAGATTGCTAGTAACACAGTGGATAGAGCACCAGGCCTAGAGTCAGGAAGACTCATCTTCCTGAATTTAGATCAGACTGTAATGTTAATGGAGTGTGTGTGTGTGTGTGTGTGTGTGTGTGTGTGTGTGTGAAGATTGCTTGCTTGTAGGAAGGCTTGCACACCTTTTGTTAATAAGCTAATTAGGCAATGAGTCAGGTTATGATGCCTTCTGGCTCTGAGCCCATTAGCTGAAAGAATATATATCGTGAGAAGTGAGCTCTTGCTTTAGGGGCTCACTTATGAGAAAGATGTTGTGGTTTCCTAGTCAAGACTCCGAGTGGCTGTATGTTCAGAACCCAACCCACCACACTCCCTGACTCCTCAGAGGTAAAGGCTTTCTCGATTCAGTGTTAGATGTAAAGCTTTGATTCAGGCAGTAGAGGTCTGTCTGTTAGTCTTTATTTCTCTTTATATTTTTTCTATGTAATTAAAGAAGATCATTGGCCCCTTTTAAGTTGCTTTCCTTAGTAAAGCAGATCTAAGAACCTGCTCTAGCAGCCATCCTGGGTATGCCAGTGTGGTTGTCTTTATACTGGCTTCAGACACTTACTAGCTGTGTGATCCTGGGCAAGTCACTTAACCCTATTTGCCTCAGTTTCCCCATATATAAAATGAGCTGAAGAAGGAACTGGCAAATAACTCCAGGATCTTTGCCAGGAAAACCCCTAATGTAGGGGGGAGGGTGGGCACAGAAAGTTGGATGTGACTGAGAAATGACTGAATACAACACAGTGTTTTCTTTCACTATCTTCATTGTAAAGATAAGGATGGAAGAAAAACAGAGAGAAAAGCAGGTTAAGAGGATAGGATGGAGAGAAATGCATAATTAATCTTAATAGTGAATGTGAATGGATAAATGCACCCATTAAATAGAAGAGGATGACATAATCCAACAATATGCTGTTTACAAGAAACACAACTGAAGCATAATGATTCATAATTCATACAGATTTAAAATAAGAGGTTGGTGTAATATCTGGTATTCAGGTGAACTCAAAAGAGCAAAGGTAGAAATCATGACCTCAGAAATATAATAGTAAAAATAGACATAATTAAAAGTTACATATATACATATATATACACATATGCATATACATGCATAGCATCTAAATATTTAATAGAAAAGTTAATTAAATTATAGAAAGAAACAGATAATAAAACTGTAAGAGGGGAGTCAAACACAGCTAATATGACTCAATAACACCACCATGTTATTATAATTAAAAGACACTTCTTTTCTTTCTTTTAATAATCAATCAACTTCAGAAGTGGAAAGTGACGTGCTGCTATCAAGCACCATCATACTATTGGGTATTTTTTGCTGAACTGATTTTGGGGAATGTCCTTTGTAAGGGGAAAGGAGTTGTCTGAGTATTTGTTGAGAAATGAAGTGTTTCAAAAACAAATGGAAACTTAAAAAAAAACAACTTTATTTTGTTTTTTTAAAGAGCAGACCTTTTCTAATACAGACAACATTAGATCAACAAAATCACCATCACAGCACAGAAAATAGAAAATCCTAATAGTTTTTATCTATATCATCACTACCAAACATTGCTTACTCCATTGACCAAGCATTGTAATGTTTTGTATTGTGTGCCCTTTTCGTTCCTATGTTGCTGAGAGTTTTTCACTGATCTTCAGATATTAGAGTGATTCAACATTGCCACTGCTACTATTACTCTCCATTCATCTTCAAGAGTTGCCTAATTATTTACTCAATTTACAACTTGAAAAAATGGAAGTATTATGCTCCATTGACTGCAAGTATCTTTAAAGGCATATGAGAACTTCTTATGTTCAAATATGGACATTTAGTGGAAATAATTGGTGCAGAGCCACATTAGGATTGAAACTGATTGCTGATCTTTTGGTCTTATGCATAGTTCCTTTGACTCTCATATAAATTTGTAATAACTTCTTCCTTTTGGAATTATTTTTCCTGGTATTTATTCTTGTTTTTTTAATCTCACTTTATCCTTGCTGTGGTTTAAAAGTTCCCACAATATTCTTAAGGATGATCTTTCTTTCCTCTCCAACTCCTATTCTCCTACTGGGGGGGGATGTCAACATAATCTATTGATAATCCTTCAAACACTCTAAACTTCCAGTTCATCAACTTACTCATTTCCCATGATTTACTCCTCCATCCCACCTCAACCACATACAAAGATTGTTATATCCTTGATCTTGCCATCACCAGCTCCTAAATGGATCACCTCCATATTCATATAGTCTGAAATTTTGGATTTCTATCTCTCCCTCTGCCTTCCAGTTCCAAAACCTGCTCTTCATATATACTGTGGCTTCCAATCCCTTGACTGCTCAGTTCTTTCCCAGGTCATCTCCCTTGCACCAGCCACACTCAGCTTGTGAGTTCACCCATTGGTGTACCACTTCAACTTTATATTGTCCTCTTCCCTTGATCCCCTTGCCCCCTTATCAATATCATTATGGATCACCCCCACCATCTGCTGCCTTTGTTCCTATACCCGTGTTGCCAAATGAAGGTAGAGAAAATCAAAACCATACTGACTGGATCCACTACAGATTTCTTACATAATTTCACCTGGGCTCTCACCCTAGGGTTTGGCCCCTAACTACTAATTTCCATAAATATAACCAAATAAATAGAATTCTGTTATGATAATTAAATGAATTTTGACATGCTATGGGTAAATGATGTCATTTACAAAAACCTAAGGGAAAAAACTTAGCCTATAGATCTTGTCCCTTAACCCCAGACTACAGAGGGTATTGTACTCTCTTCTTTTCCTCCATTCTTCCCAGCCAAATGAGGATTCTACTTTGAGATGCTTATCAAAAACAACAAGCATTCACCCACTTCAGATAATCCCAGTGTTTAGTATCTTTGGATAGACTCTATATGAAGTGCATAAAGCAAATATTTGCTTTATGTGGTGTTGGAGGAGGTATAATACTTTTGTTTTACTGAAAAGATTTTGACACTATAAAAATTATCCAAAATCGTAAACTAACAATAATCCTTACCCTGAGCAATCTTCATGGTTATTAGATCATCACACACTGGAATTCCATCTTTGAATAATGTCTTTTAAAATATTAATATGACATAAAATTGTTATTAATGATCTAAGAAACTTACAGCAGCATAATATAAATGAATATGACCTAGATTGGGGGTCAATAAACCTGGGATCTAATCTTGTCTCTGCCAATACCTAGCTATTAACATCACTTGGGAAAAAGGTCATTCCTCTGATCCTCAGTTTCCTCATCTGTAAATGAAGAAGTTGGATTAGATTGTAACAACAACAATAGCTAGCATTAATTTGGAACTATGCCCAAAAGGCTCTAAAACTGACCCAACAATACCACTACTAGGTCTGTATTCCAAAGAGATTTTTTAAAAATGGGAAAAGGACATACATGTATAGAAATATCAATAACAGCTTAATTTTGGACATTGAGGGGATGTCCATCAACTGGGCAATGGCAGAACAAGTTGTTGTATGTGATTGTGATGGAATACTATTGTGCTATAAGAAGTGATGAGCAGGATGCTCTTAGAAAAACCTGGAAACATTTACAAGAACGGATGCAGAGCGAAGTGAGCAGAACTAAGAGCATATTGTATACAGTAACAGCAATATTATACGATGAACAACTGTGAATGACTTAGCTATTCTCAGCAATACATACATACATACATACATACATATAATATAAAAATTCTATCTGCCTCCAGAGAAAGGATGGATGGAGTCTGAATGCAGATCAAAATACATTTTTAAAAAATTTTCTTTATTGGTCTTGTTTTGGTTTGTGCTTTCTTTTGCAACATGACTAAGGGGGAAATATGTTTTGTATGACTGCACATGTATAACCTATATCAAAATGCTTACCTTTTCAAGAATAGGAAAGGATTGGGAGGCAGTGAGAGGATTTGGGACTCAAAAGTTTTAAAAACAAATATTAAATTTTTTATATATAATTGAAAAAATTTTAAAAGAAAAATAATTTTTAAAATGAATAGCTAGCATTTATGGAGTGCTTTAAGGTTTGCAAAGTGTTTTATGTTAAGTTATTTCATTTGATCCATAGAACAATACTGGAAGGTACTATCATTATCCTCATTACTGGTTACCTGCCCAGAGTCACACAGGTAGCAAGTATCTGAGGTTAGATTTGAACTCAGGTCTTCCTGACTCCAAGTACAATGCACTATACACTGTACCAACCAGCTACTTCTAGATTCTAAAGTCATTTATAAAAATTCTAGTATTCTATAATTCTATGTGATTTTACCTCCATTAAGTTTTTCTTTTGTGTTTGCCAACTGTAACTATGAGTCACCCCATGATTTTCTTTTTTTTTAATGATAAAAGTGGCAAAAAGTTATGAAAATAACATCTTTTCACACATGGAAAATTAATGTAATGTGAACTATTAGTCACCATTTCAACTCAACTTTAAAGGATGTGTACAGAAATTTGAATTATTATGCCATAAATACAGTTTGTAATGGTGATTTAGAGTTACATAAAGATGCTTTGAAAGGACATATACCACTCTTGAATTGTTTCCACTCTCTTAGGGATTCAAAAAACCTAAGGAACTTGTCCTCAAATTCCCATTCAAGGGAGGAGTTGCATGGGGATGCCCATGCCAATGCCAGTCCTGTTATACTGAGACTACCTAGCTTACACAGATATGCCAAAGAACACAGAACTATGTAACTATCCTCACACCATCCCCCAAAGTTAGCCATTCATTCCTTTCTTAAATATCTTTAGGAAAAAAACCATAGAAGCTCATTGGTAGATTGTCCAGAGACAGTCAAGTATAACCCATCCCTGAACAGGACTTTTCTCCATAAGATATAGCATGCATTCCTCTAGCCTTTGCCAAAAGCCTCCATTCAGGGGGTAGCCCACTACCACCAAAGGTAGCACATTCCTCATTCCTTAGCTCTAATGAAATTCCACATTCCATCGCTTTAATGGGGCAGAAGTTTTCTTTTACAGAAAATCTAAATTCACCACTCTTTAACCTGTACCCATCACACCTAGTTTGTGCTGTGGGCAAAGAACAGATTTAATCCCCCTTCCACTTGATAGCCCCTGGTATTCTTGGAGACAGCTAAAATGTTGCCCCCCTCCTAGATTTTCTCTTTGTCAAGCAAAATATCTTTAATTCCATTAATCAGTTATTGCATGGCACCATTTTAAGTCTCTTCACCTTTCTGGTCACCTTTCTCTCTATCCTCTCCAGTTTAGCACTGTCCTTCCCAAAAGGTGCTGCCTAGAACTGAACACAAGACTCCAGATGTGGTATGACCAGGGAAGACTATTGCAAGACTATTACCTTCCTAGGGTTGGACATCATGCCTTTTAAAATTTAGCCTAAGATTGCATTAGCCTTTTTTTGGCTAACACCACACTATCAGCTTGCATTACTGTTATGGTACTTCAGACTCCAGATTTTTTTCCAGATGAACTATGTATCAATGCCTCCTCTTCTTCTACATGTGAAATTGATTTCTTGGTCCACACTATAAGCATTTACATTCTTCCTAGTAGATTCACTCCAGCATTGTAGCTTGTCAAGATCTTGTGTCTTCATTATGTCACACAACAATAAACTTTAAGGTATTTGAAAATTTGATCAGCATATTACCTATGCCTTTATCCAAGTGCAACAGGGCATACTAACTAACTAACTAACATTTGTATAGCACTTACGATGTGCCAGGTACCATGCTAAGTGCTTTACAATTTATTATATCATTTGTTCTCAACAACTCTGAGAAGCAGGTGCCGGTATAATTCCCATTTTACAGATGAGGAAACTGAGGCAAATAAAGGGGTAAATGAATGGCCTAGGGTCACACAGCTACTACTTTTCTGAGGCTGGATTTGAACTCATGTCTTCCTGACCCCAGGCCCTGTGTTCTATCCATTATGCCACCTAGAGCTGCCTTTCTTTCTCCCAACTGGCTTACATGCTAGTTCAAAGTACTGGGGCACTTCAGAAATGATGAAGCCCATGCTCGCTTCCAGTCGGACATAGGAAGGATTCAGATTCTTTGGTGATGGTGAAGTAATCTCTTTACTGGCCACTGAGCAGGAACAATCAATGACTCAGTTTACCTTGAAAAGGGAGTAACCCACCCTTGGCCACTCTCTCTCTGGCTCCAGATCATGTCAGTACTATTTGAATCTCTTCTAATGAAGGACAAGGAAAGTCTAAGTGATATTCTCATGTGGCAGCTAAAGCAGAGTGTTTCACTATTTCTTCTGATTTACGTGTCCTTGCCGGACCGTCAGTGACTGACCAGCAGACCTGAGATGGATGCGCCAAGCCCTGGAGACAACCTTGTTAGTTTAGAGGCTGACAATCCACAGTCCCTTGGTCACAGCTGAGAAATTTCTCATTAGAAAGGATATGACCAGCAGGAGGAGGTCTCAGACCCTGGCCTGGCTTGCTAAGAGACAGACACTTGGGCATGGTGGGAAGAGATGGGGGAGAAAATAGCAGTAGGCATTTATATAGAGCCTACTATGTTCCAGGCACTGTGCTTAACATTTAATAATTATCAACTCATCTGATCCTCACAATAACCCTGAAAGATAGGTGCTGTGATTATCTCCATTTTACTGTTAAGGAAACTGAGGCAAGCATCAGTTAAGTGTCTTACTCAGGGTCACACAGTGTCTGAGGTTGGATTTGAACTCAGGTCTTTCTAACTCCAGAACCAGCACCCTATACATTTCTTCACTTAACTGCCTTGGAGAGGATTATTTGGACAGTGAAGAACCTGGATGAAATATAAAATGAAATTTACCAGTTTCACAAACTATTTTAAGCCTCAATCTTCTAGCAGAGCTTAACAGTAGTTATCAGTTAAAAGTTACTAATTGCTTAAGCAATCTTATTTATCAATATACTCATATGAGTATTTGTGTTAGCATTTCTTTTGTACATAGGAAGCAAGTGTCTGTGCTGTACCTTGTTAGCATTGTGCGTTAAGTATCATCCTATTTCTTTTGGGGGGAGACCCTAGACGTGAGTCAATCCTAAGTTTTAAGCAAATCTTCCCCAGGAACACCAGGGTCAAGTATAACGAGCTAGGAGTATGAGAAAAAAGAAGTCAGACCCCACTTCTAGGTGCTCCTGCTCCCGAAGACAACCCTACTTAAGTAGATTCAGTGAGGAGGGACTTTATGGTGAAGAAGGAAAGGAAACAGCATCCTAGCCTCTGTGGTCTCAGCAGCAGCTGAAATTGTTAGACAAATTGCTAAGTTTTTTAAAAAAGTTAAGCAACATAGGACAATACCCAAGTTGACATTGAGCCATTAATGGCTATTTGTGGGGTCCAGCCAGTTGTCTGTTGTGCTGTCTTCTAGTTATCATCTCTAGCTTTTCCACATGAATAACATGAGTTTCTGTAACCAAATACATTGCCAAATACAGGTAAAGTATTTCTTACAGCATTTCCCTGAGTTGCCGGGCTGGTAAAACTGTTCAAAAACATGTCCAAAATGACACGAGGTTAATCAGTTATGAACTGTTATTGGTGAGGTATGCTGGCTCTTTAGGGCCACCTCTTTTTCTAGATGTCCACAGGTCATCCCTTTAGGAATACTTTTTGCCAGGAATGATAATCAAGTGCACTGACCTATAGTTTACAGACTCCACTGTCTTCTGCTTTGGAAGATCAGGACTTTGGCTCTTATCCGTCTAATTCTGCAATACTTCTCCCTTTTCCCATTATCTTTCAGAGATCACCCACAGAATTCAGCTCTCACAGCCTAGTTGTTTCATTTCAGGCAGTGAGCACTATTAAATGCTGAATCGTGCTGAGTCAGATGAGGGACAGTCTACAGCTTTGGGGATATATGGGGGAGTTGCCATTATCCTGGAAAAGCAATAGAATGCCCTAGCTCCCCACCTTTTTACTTGATTTGGATCTAGGCAGGATTTGAGTGTCATTATCTCATTAGGGATCATCTGGTAAAAGGCATAGGGAGAAGAGGCATATAGTGGCAATTGATGATTCCCTGCTGAGTAGTCCACTACCTGCTGAAGATATTTATAAAGGATAAAACAGAGAGACTCCTAAGGCTTGTCAAATCAGATTACTGCCACTCACTAGCAGGCTTTCATATGGGAAAAATGATGCTGCTAAGAGAAATCTAGAAAGCATTCCTAAGGCTTTTGAAGATTTGGACAGCAAACTAAAGACTGTAGTGAGCTCAGGTGGTGTTTTAGCCACTGCTGCAAACTGAAGGTAAGAGCTTTAGAAGAAAAAGGGAGATCTGGAAATTGAATAACTGGTAAAGATGGTGCCTAAAAATGGTATTTGGATTTATGTACCATGGATTAAAGGACTGATATGACAAGCTCCTGGCCTAGGATTGGAGCAGACCTAGTAAGGTCTGGTAAACTTAAACTTGCCTAGACTCTTGCATATCTAAACAAATATTTAAAAAAAACACTTTTATTGAGATGTGTTGTTTCTACATCATCTGCATTTTCCATTATACCCCCTCTCCTTCCCAGACCACCATCCCTTAGTAAAAAAAGAAAAACAATTTAGTGAAACAAATGAACACATCAACTAATTCTAATATTGTATGCAGTGTTCTACATACATAACCCCCCATTTCTGTAAAGAAGGATGGGAAGTGCCTTCTTATTTTGCTTGGGATAAAACTTGGTTGTTATAATTTCACAGAATAAAGTTTCTTTTTTGTTGTTCTTTCCATAACAAGCAAGTTAGAGTCTTGATATATATATATATATATATATATATATATATATATATATATATATATATGATATAATTTTCCTTATTCTGCTAATTTTGCTCTGTACCTCTGGCAGAAAGTATGGGCATTGTTGTCAGTTTCTTAGTATAATTCCAAACTATTCTCCAGAATGGTTGTAGATTCATAGCTCCCCTAGTAGTGTACCTAGCTTCTTTTCTGAAATTAGTTACTTTTTTCGTTTTGTGTCTATTGCCCTCTCTCAAGTCACTTCTCCAAATCATACTGCCATTAGAAACTTGAGTCCCCAGAGGAATGGCTGTTATTTTTCTCAGTGTCAGAGGGGTTACTCCATATGTGACATTTCTCCTGACACATTAGCTCATAAGCCCTCACTGGTGTGCTTCCCTTTAACGATAAGTCAATATACTTGGTTTTTTTTGTTTGTTTGTTTTTTTAGCAAAAATAGCATTCAAATGGCATAGGAAGAATAGTAGTTAGCAGATTGGGGGAAGAGGTAATCAGAATGCATGCCATCTTGGGGTGGTGGGAGGGGAGAGATGGGGAGAAAATTTGGAACTCAAAATCTCGTGGAAGTGAATGTTGAAAACTAAAAATAAATTAATTAATAAAAAGATTACAACTTTAAAAAAAGAAGAGTAGTTACAAAGCATTTCACCTGAAATACAAGGAGACTTCATAGGGGAAAAGTGGTCACAAACTTAAAGTAAAATAGTAGAGGTACATGTATAGCAACAAATGTGAACAAAGCAACCTCCAGCTCTGAAGCTGCATGATCTCAATGTCCTTTCTCCAGAGGGTTCTCACAAAGTTTGCTTGTAGGTCATGGTGTTAGTGATGGATGCATTACTGTCTTCAACTCAGATGACTCTTCACAAGTCATGCCATCACTTCCATTTGACTTCTGCTTTCCTCCTTATTTACATTTAGAAAAGAACTTTTTAATAGTCCTTCTATTGTTATTTTGTTGTCTTTAACCTCACATGCATGTATGTGAGTATTCATGTATGTATGTATGTCCTCAAGAAGCTTGTAGTATAATGAGAGGAGCTTACCCCAAAGGGCTGGACCTCAGAACTGTCCCAGCCTCTTCCCACCAGCCTCAGTCCCTGCCCCAATTGACTTCTAGGGGGATGGTTGCTAGAGACTTTTCCTTTAGGCCTGATGCAAACTCCCCTCTCTAACCCCTCTCAATGATACACCTCCTCATCTCCTTTTATCTTTTAGTTCCGTGGCTGAGTGTTGCTACAGCAGGTACTGAAGCCCTAGGCAAAGCACATATCTGATTTCTTACACTTCCACCCCTCCACACAGGGTAATTGAGGGCAGGTGGCAGGGGGAGAGAATTGAGTCCTGTGGCCTATTACCATAGCATGAGGGAAGCAGAGCGTACTGGTCAAGACTGCAGCAGTAGCCAAGAAATTGCTGAAGACCCAAGAGCAGAAGCTCATGAGTCCTGTTTTGTTGCCCTACTAGAGTGGGGAGCTTGATGGAGGCAGGGTTGTTGAGTGAGCACATTAAGGATTATGGATGAGACTTCTCTGCCATGAATTCCTCAGGCTGTTTGTTACCTCATTAGAGTTCTTTAGGGTTATTGGTGTCTTAATCTGAGGAGACAGCTGCAATTACTTCACCTCTTGTACATCATTCTAATTTTGGGAAGTTCTGAGAAATCACAAGGATTGGAAAAGATGTTGGTCATGTCTATGATTGCTAATTGTGCATTTCCCTCTGTCGTATACTGCCTTTGCCTTTCCCTCTTTTACAGAAAAAGAAGTTAGTGGAAGAGAAGAAATATTATCAATCATAGTGATCTACTAAAGTTATCTGGTTCTGCTCTACTGCCCCTCATTCTTCCTTTGTCTAGACTTAGGTCACTGGTTCTTGTTTTGTCTTTTCCTTTTAATCCTCCCTTATACTCTCAAAACCTGAGATTTGTTTCACTGGTGTTTATTCCCTTCTTAATTTTACCCTCCCTCTTAAACCCCACCCCCTCTCTTTTCCCAATATTTGCCTGTTTCACTATAAAGTTTAATGTATTACTACACCAAACTTTGTGTATATGCGTGCGCACATGTATGTTCAACCTTTATTTGCCTAATTCAGATGAGAACAAGGTTCTTGCAGTGCCCACTTTGGTACTCCCATTTCTCAATTTTTGTATATTCTACTTCTTGCTTGCTCTAATTGGGAGAAATAGTATGTCTTCTCCTTTATTACTTTTAACAAGTGAATTCCTTCATCGTTTCCCTTTCTTTCCTCTCTGAAGACCATCAAATCAGAACAAAATCTCCCCTAATCTCTCTGTTTATCTTCTTTAATTACCTATATGACTCTTGAAGTCATTAGGATTCTCAAAAGATACTTGCCTCTTCTCCTCCTATTAAATTATAAGCACTTCATCATTGTTTAACACCTTCTAGTTGCTCAAATGTGTTTATCTTTCTAGGTTTCTCTTCACTCCTATATTTACATTTCAAACTGTATACTCAGCTCTAGTATTTACACAGATATTCTTGAAAATCCTCTCTCATTAGAGGCCCTTTTTCCTCTGTAGAAATGTATTCAGTCTTGCAGGGGAAATTATTATTGGTTGTAAGACTTTAACTTTTCCTTTTGTGATGTTGCATCCTAAGATATTATGTCCTTTATAATGTGAGAGGGTAAGGGACATTCCACACCAACTCAATGTTATCATGGAAGGCCAGAATTGAGAAAGTCACAGAATCAACCAGCAAAGCAGTGGAGTAAAAATGTAATCAAAGAGTATAAATTATGTGTGTTGAAATTTTCCTACAACCCTACCACGACATATGAAAGATGCTGTAATCAATTAGAAAGGATTATAGAGCTTTGGTCATTGGATGAAGACAAATGACACCATGCAAGAAACCTTTTGCCGTGGGTTGAATTAGTCACCTTTCCCTACCACCACCAACATTGGGCTTATGGAAAATATAGGCTTAAGGAAAGCAAGTCAGTCCATGAAAGAATTCCAGTTTTAATTTATCATGCAAGAGTTGGAGTAAGAAGGGAGGAAAATCCAGGTCCCTGAGAGAGCATTGTTCTTGGTGAGGATGAGAGGATTTTTGGACTTTTTCTCCTCCTGCTCCTCCTTTTCCTTCCTTCATTCCTTCCCCCACTGACCATGTTATCAGAGAGAATGGATGAGAAGGAGACCACTCATCCTGTTGGGAGCAGAGAGATAACCTGAGAATAGATAAATACAGAGAGACAGTTACCTGAGAAAAAAGCCACCTTCTGAAGAGAATGGAATAGTTTTTGCATTAATAAAGAATGAATATGGGCTTGATAAAAGACTTCAGATTTCTTATAGGGTTTTTTCTTTTTCTTTTTAAATTTGGGGGTGGGATGGGAAGGAAAAGGGATAGAGTAGCAAAAAAGCAAAATAAAGAAGGCCAAAGAAAGAAAAGTAGGTCGTTGAAGTATCTATTTTTAAAAATGCATAACAGAAAGAATACCGGAATAATCCATGGACAAGCAAAACAACTGTGAAAGTCATATGCTTTTATCATTTTTATTTAATATTTTAGTTTTCAACATTGATTTCCACAATATTTTGTGTTACAAATTTTCTCCCCATTTCTACCCTCCCTCCCATTCCAAGACGGCATATATTCTGATTGCCTCTGAAAATCATATGCTAAATGTATTATATTTGTAAACATAGCATAATATATAACATAGATAATATAGCATGTAATACATTCATAAATCTATTTTAAAATAAAAGCAATTTGTACATAATAGAGATCCAGAGTTTCACTGATCCTCTTTTCTGTTCTACTATGTATACAGAATTGCTCTTTTTATTTAGTGTTTATTAAGTTCAGATTAAAAAAAAAAGAAAAAGAAAAGAGAGGACTTCCAGCTTAATGTACCAGGAGTTGTGAATTACCAATTGCTACACATGTATCCTATACATATGCTTTGCTATCATTGTATACTCATTCTGAACCCATTCCTTCCATGGACATATATGTATTTGTAGGAGGCTTTGGAGTGGAAAGTTTTGTACCAAATATTCTTGATATATTACTAGATGCTTTTGCTAAAAGCTAATGAAGTCAATTATATAATTGTTAATGGAAGGTACACTGGTGGGGGCTTGTGAACAATAGTAATTAGAAATAGAGCTGCTGCATATTATCTCTAGTATTACAGGTAGTAGTTACTCTCTAGGAACCCAACCTCAAATATGAGTACAAGTAGTAGTCCTAAAAGGGATGTTTTAATAGTTGCCAGGTCCTGTATGATCCTGACCATGGTTCCTTGGCACTTGAACTATTATATTCTACCTGCTTACAATATATTTTTCTTTTACCTGAAAGCTATGGATTTTGGCTGTGACATTTCTAGAAGTTTTCACAGTAGGATTTCTTTTATAAGATGGATTCATTCTATTTTTACTTTGCCCTCTGGTTCTAAAAAATTGGGTCAGTTTTTATTCTGATTTCTTGAAATATAGTACCTAGGCTTTTAAAATCGTGGTTTTCAGGGATTTTGATGATTCTTAAATGATCTCTCCTCAATTTATTTTGCAGGTAAATTTTTTTTCTTATATATTTTCAGTCTTTTGATTTTGATCTAATATTTCTCATCTCTTTGAGTCACTGAGTTCAATTTTATCTATTCCGATTTTCGAGGAGTCTGCTAAATGGTAAACTTTTTCACTTTCTGTTCTAAACTATTTATTCTTTCTCCATATTTTTACACCCTTTCCAGGACTCTTATTTATTTATTTTTAATCTCTTGCTTCAATTCCATCAGGTACTCTTGTAGACTTGTGGTCCAGTCTCCCCACTCCACTCCCTCCTGGGTTCTGTTTCTGGTTGCAGCAAGTTACTTTCTTCTGTAGGTTTTCCTCTTAATCAATTCTTGACTAATATTTGTCCATAGCTTTCAGAATCTTCTTTTCCTATTTGTGCTAGGGTTATTCTTTACCCCTACCTGTGGTCTTGGATTGCATAGACAATCCTAGTTTGGTTCTGACTTTGCTTTCCTGTGTTTCTCCTGCTGATTTACAATAAAAATTACTTTCAATAAATGGCCTTTAAATTATAGATCAAAAATTAATTGGAAGCTAAATAATATAATCCTAAAGAATGAATGGGTCAAAAAACAAATCATAGAAACAATTAAAATTTTCATTAAAAATAATAATAAAATGAGACAACATACCAAAATTTGTGGTATATAGCCAAAGCAGTACTTAAGGGAAATTTTGTATCTCTAAATGTATACACCAATAAAAGAGAAAAAGAGCAGATCAATGAATTGGGCATGAATATAAAAAAAACCTCAGAAAACTAACAAATTAAGAATACCTAATTAAACACCAAAACAGAAATCCTGAAAATCAAAGGAGAGATTAGTAAAATTGAAAATAAAAACAAACAAACAAAAAACCTTGAACTAATAAATAAAGCTGGGAGCTGATTTCATTTAAAATAAACAACAATAAAATAAACAAATCATTGGTTAATTTATTTTATTTTTAAAAATAAGAATACCAAATTACTACTATAAAAAATTAAATAAGTGAATGCACCACTGATGAAGATGAAATTAAAACAATTATTAGGAGTTATTTTGCCCAATTATATACTAGAAAAACTGACAATCTAAGTAAATTAGATGAATATTTACAAAAATATAAACTGCATGGATTCATAGAAGAGAAAATAAAATACTTAAATAACTCTATCTTAGAAAAACACATTGAACAAACTATCAGTGAGCTCCCTAAGAAAAAATCCCCAGAACCAGATGGATTCACAAGTGAATTCTATGAAACATTTAAGGAACAATTAATACCAATACCCTATAAACTATTTCAAAAAATAAGTAAAAAAGGAGTCCCGCCAAGTATGGTTTTGATACCTAAGTCAGGGCAAGCACAAACAGAGAAAAAAATTATTAACCAATTTTCTTAGTGAATATTCATGCAAAAAATTTGAATAAAACACTAACAAGGAGATTGTTGCAATATATCACAAAGATCATACACTATGACCAGATTGGAGTTATACTAGGAATGTAGGGTTGGTTCAAGATTAGGAAAATTATGAGCATAATTGACCATATCAATAATAACAAAAATCATATGATTATAATAATAAATGCAGAAAAAGCCTTTGATGAAATACAACACCCATTATTATTAAAAACAGGAGAAAGCACAGCAATAAATGCAACCTTTCTTAAAAGGATAGGTAGTATCTATCTAAAACCAAGAACAAGCATTTTCTGTAATGCGGACAAACTTGAAGCCTTCCCAATAAGATCAGAAATGGAGCAAGGATGTCCATGATTAATACTATTATTATTATGAAATGCTAGCGGGAGCAATAAGACAAGAAGAAGAAATTGAAGGAATAAAAATAGGCAAAGAGGAAATGAAACTATCATGATATGATGTATACTTAAAGAACTCTAGACAATCAACTAAAAAAACTACTCGAAACAATTAACAATTTCAGCAAAGTTGCAGGACATAAAATAAACTCACATAAATCATTAGTACTTCTACATACTACCAATAAAACCCAGCAGCAAGAGATAGAAATAGAAATTCATTTTAAAATAACTTCAGACAATATAAAATACTTGGGAATCTACATGTCAAGACAAACCCAGGGATTATATGAACAAAATTACAAAATAAACACAGTTCTGGACAACTGGAGAAATATTAATTGCTCATGGGTGGGCCAAGCCAATATAATAAAATAACAATTCTACCAAAGTTAATTTACTTAGTGCCATATAATATTAAAGGTAATATCACTATGGAAATATAATTTTGAAAAAAAATTGCTCATATCTTTTGATCACAAATCTATCAAAGAATGGATCTTTGCTGTTTACTTACACTTGCATACATTCCCAAATATCTTAGATATCAGGATCTTTTACCTTGTAAGATATTATATATATACACATATGTATACATATATAAATATACATGTATATAGATAGATACAGATCATATATATGTATATGTAGGTTGATATATATATGTATATATATATATATACACACACATATATATATATATAGATAAATTTCACAGCCAGTTCATAAGCTGCATAAGAGTCTTATAGTCATACTTTGCTTTTGACTCAAAATATTCTTTACTTTGCTCCCCTACCTTATTTACCAGAAATGGCTTTGTATCACTCCTGGTTGTTCCCCAAAATAAAATTGTTCTTAAAGGATGAGGAATTGCTACTATTGAGTATAATTTTTAAAATGTGGCATGCTCCAAGGATGGTTGCAAAAATATTTGGAGCACCAGTGCCACTGATTTAATAAGTATGTTGCCTCCAAACATGACTAACTTCAAGGAAAACTCTTACTTGGATGTATGCATCTTAGTATTTTTTTAAAAATGTCTTTACCTTGTATCTACAGGATATAAAAGTAATTTTTTATTAATTGTGTAGTGCTGTCATTTTTTTCTTGAGTACTGGATCAATAAGTTTCTTAATCTGATGCAAATACAACTCTTGTAAAAACAGCACTTGATCATTACACACACACACACACACACACACACACACACACACATTTATATGAGAGTAAGCCAGGTAAAACTTGATGTTATACTTTGGGGGCCTCTGACAATATAATGTGATAAGTCCTGCTCAAAAATATTTTTATTCATCCATAATATGTACTGACCTTGGGCAAATCACTTAACCTCTGTTTGCTTGGGCAGCAGTTAGGTGGCTCAGTGGATAGAACTCTGTACCCGGAGCCAGGAAGAACTGAGTTCAAATCTGGCCTCAGATACTTACTAGCTATATGACCCTGGCCAAGTAACTTAACCCTGTTTGACTCAGTTTGCTCATCAGTAGAATGAGCTGGAGAAGGAAATGGTAAAACCACTCCAGTATCTTTGCCAAGAAAACTCCATTGACAGTGTGATACACAGGTTCATGAAGAGTTGGACACATTTGAACAAGAATAACATGTACTGATTATTCATGAACTCATTTTTTAGCCACTCATCTTAAATAAAAAAAGAATAATAGAGAGAAAAAGAGAGAAAGGTGATAGACAGACAGATGGACGGACAGACAGACAGACAGATAGATAGATAGATAGATAGATAGATAGATAGATAGGCATTTATTAAGCACTTACTACCTGCCACGTACTTTGTTAAGTTCTGGGAATACAAAACCTGGCAAGTTGCAAAATCCCCACCCCCAGGGAGCTTATATTCTCATTGGCAAATACAACACATAGAAGGGTAGATGGAAAGTGGGGTATGTATACATTCAGTGGTATGGTGTGGAGACAGCTGGGAAGTGATGGAGAACTCTGCTTCCAGGAAAGACAAGGGAAAAGCTCATTATCCCAGAGCCAGAGTCTAGGGTTCCAGTGTTAGGAGAATAAAGATAATGCCCAGAATATAGATAGAATGGCACAGATATTGCTAAGAAGGAGAAAGACAGCATTAAAAACTAATCAGGAAAAAACCCAAAACAATGTACAGTTAAATCCCTTTATGACACAATGCTTACCCTAATATCAATCAGCCACAGCATCTGAATTCTGTTATTAGAGATTCATTTCTTTGAGTTAAACATTGAGTTAAAGAATGGCATCCTTTGTTAAAATAAAAAAATGCCTGGAGTCCTTACACAGGGAAGTTTAATGTGCTGCCTTGTAGAGTTTTAATCCATGGGTTGGGATTTCCTAGTATTGTAGGCTATACAGTAGTATAACCAGATCCTGTTGCCAAAAATGCAAAAGGAAAAGAAAAAGGTATTGTGCAAGGAGAATGAGGTCATAAAAACATGTGGTGGAGCTTGAATATTTGTAAATGGGATGTGTGTGCATGCGTGTATGTATGTGAGTATGTGTGTGTGAATGTATGTGTGTAGATGTATGCATATTGTATATGTGCGTGCGCATGCATGTAAGGATGCATGCACGCGTGTGTGTTAAAGGTTATTTTGATAAAGGGATAACACGTCCCTGCTTGGGTTTCCATTAGCTCCAGGGACCCTGAGGATGCATACCTGAGTCCAGGTTGGAGGGAGCAGGGACCTCAGGATGCAGAACCCTTAGGCAATAAGGTTGCCAACCCCTTCCCCACCCCACCACACCCCACTCCACTCAGGCAACAGTTTTTCTCCTTTCCAGTTCATAAAGTCCAGATGGTATAATCTAAACATTCATTGATGTGTAGGTCCCTGCCCTTAATCAGCCCTCTGTGGGAAGACAGGGATGCTTCTTTCCTCCTCATGTGAACTTTCAGCCTCAAGAACTTAAACATAAATCATATCATATGGCCGTGGTTTTATAGCAGCTTTTTATAATATAAACCCTAGTAAGCCTAGAAAAAGGGACAGGCTTTTAGATTCAGGCTTTGGTAACACCAGAGCCAGCAATTGTGTCCCCTTTACTCTCTTTCCCAGCCAGACTCACAATTACAGGCTGCAATCATGCCACAGTCGGGAGGTACTTAGGTCCCTTTGACTCTCCTCTCTCCTTCATGCACTCAGATGGTTATTGAGAGTAAAGTGGTTGGATAAATAAATGGGAAATATGTGCTGGCTTCCCTGAGGTAAGCTTCCCAGTAAGACAGAGGAGAGCAAAGAGGACTCCTGAGGGCATCTCACCAGATAGCTCACTGACAATGTGCCAAAGGCTCTCCCCAGTCTCTGCCCACCTGTTTTCACTGCATCAGCTCCTCTCCCATTCCCTCCATCCCTGCTGTCATCCATTCATCACTCGGCAGAGAGTAAAGGCATCATTTTGCCCCCCTGGCCAGTCAAGAAGGTTGCATTTGGGGGGCAGCGAGGTGGCACAGTGGATAGAGAGCCGGCCCTGGAGTCAGAAGGACCTGAGTTCAAATCCAGCCTCAGACACTTGACACTTACTAGCAGTGTGACCCTGGGCAAGTCACTTAACCCTGATTGCCTTGCAAAAAGAAAGAAAGAAAAAGAAAGTTGCATTTAACTCTACATTCCTGCAGCAGCTTTTGGAGTAACTGACACTCTCCAGTTCAGGCCTCTCGCCGATACACTTCTGAAATGAAGGATACAGAGATGGGCTCCCAGAGTGAATTTACCAGGCACGTTGGGTTAAACTCCATCTACACTCTTTGTATGTACAGTCGCCATATGTCAGAAACATGAATTGGCCTGTCATATAGCCTACACTTCATAACAATGTGGTTGTGCTAAAGTATGGCTTTATTACATTTTCAGATAATGGATATCAAGTCACAACTTGTTCTGTATGAATGCTCTGTGGGTATATTCTGTATCATTCGTTGATTATGGCAGTACAGAGGTACAGCCTGGAGTCAAGAAGATCTGTGTTCAAATCCAGCCATATATACTCTCTAGCTGTGTGACCCTGGGCGAGTCACTTAATCTCAGTCTACCTCAATTTCCTTATCTGTAAAATAGAGATAATCATAGCACCTGCCTCCCAGGGTTGTTGTGAGAATAAAAAAAGAGATATTAATTGTCATGTTTCTTATAAATGTTAAGGCACTATATAAATACTAGATAGATATTATTATCATTAATTATTCTTTGATACTTCAGTCCTTTGATGGAATCTGTGATCTCTTGGATGCATTTCTGTCAATGGTACAGACTACAATTCATCTATACCCTCTTTTCTTGTATAATTTTTGTCCAGGTCCTCCTCTATCCAGATCTTCCAAGGTTCCCATGTTAGGGATCTTCCTATGAACATCTTGACAATACAAGGATGCCAGTAAAGTACATGAGCTGTCCGTTAGTTGTCCCTTGCATGCAATGCTCACCTCTTTGCTCAGTCATGCATCTTTCTAAGGATATTCTTTGCGCTGTTTGTCTTGTATGCAGAAGCTCTTTTCCATCCTTTTCTACAACTATGGAAAGAACAAAACCAGAAAAAAAGCAACAAAAAGAAGGACTATTTGGTATCGGGAAGAAAAAAAAATAGTTCGTTTGGATTTTTATTTCTTTTGTGTTGCTATCATATCTAGGAAGCTAGGTGGAAAAATGGTCAGAGTTTTGGATTCAAAGTGAAGAAGACCCGAGTTCAAATCCTACCTCAGATACTTCACAGTCAGGCAGTCACTTAAACCTCTCTGCTCCAATTTCTTTATTTATAAAATGTCAATGATAATTGCCCCAACATCACAGGGATATTTTGAGGATCAAATGAGATAGTGTATGATTTTGTGAACCTTAAAAATGCTATGTATGTACTAGCTATTCACCATAAACAGAGAGTTGTTCTTTCATATTGACTGTTAGTATCTGAGAAGCTCAGTAAATGGGGATCAACTACAGGCTTCAGGTTGAGAGGCACCCCGATGCTCACAGCTGCTCATTATTTCATGAGCTTACTTGGAAGCATATGGATATACCTTTGCTTCTTGTGTTAGAGGTGTGAAGAAGCTACCCTTGGGTGAAGTGTGAGGGAGAAAGAGAAAGAATTGGGTTTGTATTAAGGTTGGCCTGCAGCTCCACCTGGCAAAGAGGGATGGTGGGCACAACATGAATGTGATTGTTATAGAGCAAGGAGTTGGCCTGAGTTCTGGTGCCTAGTACCCCTAAGATGTGGTAGCACCGATGTTGGGAAGTCATGATGAAGAGTCCAGTCCAATTCTATGGCAAGCTCCCTATGGTTTCCATAGGGGAAGAGAATCGATGGGGAGGGAACAGCACAAGGAAATTGAGAGCGTATGTTGTGATCGATAGAAACATGTGATTGGGAGTAATAGGTTCTCAACGGCAATGTCAGCACCTACCATGGAAACAGCATTTCCTCTCTTAGTCATCCTGATATTTGAGATACCTTAAAAAGGGTAGGAAGGGAGCAATTCCAGGAACTCCAACCACCACTAATTTCTTGAAATAACAAAATCACCTGAATCAGACCACACTTCCTGTTTCCCCAATTTCTGGGTTTCTTCAGAAGCCAGTCATCATGGTGACACAAGAAGGAGGCAGTATCATATAAGGAAGGAGCTCCAGACGTTGAGCTAAGAAGATTTGCATCTGCATTGCTTCTGACAATTTATAAGCTGTGAAATTCTGGCTACTTAACTTTCTAAATGTAAGTACATTATCTTTGTAATGAATCCTTACTCTCTTTCTCCTTCCCCTTCTCAAGGCCCCCATCTCTTGGAATTTGCGTAGATATTCTCTGTTTTATTTCTTCTGACTATGGGTGACTAGATGATGAGCCAGAACCCAGTGGAAAAAGGGGCATACACATCCTTCCCCCCTCTCTCTTTGGATGATGCTCCCTCTGAGTGGCAAGATGTGACAGCAGTAAGGGGGTAGTCCTTTTCTGACCTGATGTAATTGCCAATTTCCTGGGCTTCCATGTGGAGTTCCACTGTGGGGAAGGAGTGTCTCCCAAACAGCTACCCTCTATGCCCTGAGGAAAAACTTTGGTCCCCTTATCCTGGGTGACCAGCTCTGATATGAGAGCTTGACTGCATTCAAGATAAGATAGTATATCTGAAGTACAAGCTATCCGTAAAATCTTGTCGTTGCTTTTTTTCTTCTGTGAAAGTAGCCCCATATTATCTCCTTTAAAATTAGCTCTTAGCCATTGACTTTGGGGGCCTTCAAGCTCCTGTAAATGCCCCCTAAATTGGTATTGACCTTCTTTTCTGAATACTTTCAGTTAGCCAGGAGTCAGTTTTTATATACACATGATGTTAATAACATTCTTTAAAAGTAGGATGTGAATAGTCTGAGCTGACTTGTCTTTAATGACAGAACCTAACCCCTAGGGTCCTTTCCCTCTTTCTTTCATCTCTTTGGGGTAGACATTTAGTAGTGATACTGCTGGGTCAAAGCATATACAGAATTTAGTGACTTTGAAGGTAAAAGTCCAAATTCCTTTTGATGGCTAGATCAGTTCACCAACACCATTAGCGTACCTATTTTCCCATATTTCCCTCCAAAGTTTATTTCCCCTTTTCTGCAATACTTGTAAATCTGAGAGATATAAAGTGGAGCTTTAGAGTTCTTTTAATTTATATGTATCTTATTGTTAGTGATTCAGAGCATTTTTTCATACAGTTGTTGATAGTTTAAGTTTCTTCCTTTGTTAACTACTGATTATATTATTTGACCATTTATCCATTTGAGATAGCTCTTTTTCTTTGGAGGGGGAAGGCAAGGCAATTGGGGTTAAGTGACTTGCCCAAGGTCACACAGCTAGTAAGTGTGTACTTCAAGTGTCTGAGGCCGGATTTGAACTCAGGTCCTCCTGACTCCAGGGCTCTACTCACTGCACCACATAGCTGCCCCCATAGCTTTTGTTCTTACGTATTTGAACCAATGGCCTACATATCTTAGATACTTATTGAAAATATTTTCCACTCAATTTTTCCATTCTAAGTTTAACTACATTAATTTTTTTTGCATAAAAGATCTCTTCAATTCCTTATAAACAAAATTGTCCATTTCATCTTACGTGTTTTTCTCTATCCCTTATTTGGTCAAGAATGTTTCCTCTGTCTAAAGTTGTAAAAGGTATATTCTTTCCTGATCTTCTAATTTGTTTATGATATATCCTTTTATATCTAGCTTGAGTATCCATTTGGAGATTGGTATGTGGAGTATTGGAGTGTTTGGAGATTGGAGTATGGTATGTAGTGTAAATTGTTGGTCTAAATCTAATTTCTAACATTGCTTTCCAGTTTTCCCAGCAATGCCCCCCCTCCCCCCAACAAGAAGTTAGAATCTTTAGAATATTCTAGTTTATTTAACACTGATAGACTAAGTGCACAGCAAGACATAAATTTTTTTTAGACATAGCCAATGTGGGAATTTATTTTGTTTATGCATTTTTGTCAAGGGTTCTCTTTTTCTTCAGTGGTAGAAGATAAGAAGAAGAAAAAATAAATTTTTGTTAATTGAAAAGATAAAATGAAAAAGGATATGTTTTATATTTCTGCTTTTATGGATTTGTTTATGAGGTTTGTATGCATGGTCAAATACTATAAAGTGTCATGCATAGGTAAGATATGTGTATTCATTTTTCTTCCCATTAAGTAATCACTCTAGGTTTTTCATATCTAACTTTAGTAAGATTCTATCCAGGTCCTTAACTTCTTTTTTGTTTATCTTTTTGCTAATTTGTTTAGATACGAAAAGAGATATGAGCTATCAATTTACTTCACATAAATTAAATATTGATATTATTTCATTGTCTACAGTAGTTTTAACCATAAATATAGTTTGCTCTTTAATCTCTTTTAATCGTGTCTATTTTTTCTATTACTTTGAATGAAATAGTGATTGCTACCCTGACTTTGATATTGCTTAAAACTGGACACATTCTATTTCAACTCTTCATTTTAATTGAATGATTTAAAAAAATTCAAATGTGTTTCTTGCAAACAACATATTGTTGGACTTTGCTTTTTAATCCACTTTGCCACCATCTTCAGTTTTATAGGTGAATTCATCCCATTCACATTCACTGCTGTGATTGTTATGGTGTTCCCACTACCATATTCTTTTCTACTTTCTTCTCTCTTTGTCCTTCCCCTTTACAAAGAAGATGGTGAAAAACAAGGACTCTGATCAACACAAGTGATCTGTAATTGAAACGATGTACTTTTGCTTCACTGCACTTTCCTTTGCCTAGACCCTGATCACTGATTTTTAGCTTTTCTTTATTTCCTTATAACTTCCCCTTTATGTTCCACCATCTAAAGCTGGTTTGTTTTTCCTAAAACTGTTCCCTCACTAAATCTACCTTCCCTCTTAAATTCCCTTTTCCTGATCCTCAAATTTGTATATTATATGACCTTTTATATCTAGTTCATGTATCCATTTGGAGATTGGAATGTGGAAAATTGGAATATTTGGAGATTGCAATATGGTATATGGTATAAACTATCAGTCTAAACCTAATTTCTGACATTGCTTTCCAGTTTTCCCAGCAATCTCCTACCTCCTCCCAAAGAAGTTAGAATCTTCAGACTTGTTTCTGCATTAAGTGTAATGTATTATTAATCCAAACTCTGTGCATGTGTGTGTGTATTTGTGCGTGTGTTTGTGTGCATGCATGTGCATGTAGGAGTAGGAGTATTCTCTTTTCTCCTATTCAAGTAAGTCATATTTATGTGATGTTCACTCCTCCTTCTTTTCTTCTTGCACTACTCAATTATAAGAAATGGCAAGTTCCCTCTTCTTCTTCTGTCTTGCCTAGTATATTCCTTCCTCCATTTCTCATCAAACAACTAGCAAAGCAACAAAACCATATCTAGACCTTTTTTTTGTCTTTTTTAGCTTTCTTTGTGACTCTTGAAGATGTTGGCGTTTTGAAGGGACACTTGTTTCTTTTCCCCCATTAAAATGTAAGCACTTCATTATCACTTATTCCCTTCCACTTACTCAAATATGCTTTCTTTTTATAAATATCTCTTATTTCTATGTTTGCATTTCAAAGTTTTTGGTCTTGCAGTTTTCTTAACTGCAAAATGGGCATAATAAGAGCGCCTACTTCCCAGGGTTGTTGTGAATGTCAAATGAGATAATAATTTTAAAGTTCTTAGCCCAATGCCTGGCATGTGGTAAGTTTGATCTACTTGTTAGCTATTATTACTATGTAAATAGTGCTTACCTCCCAGGATTGTTGTGGGGATTAAATGGGATAATATTTGTGAAGCACTTTGCAAACTTTAAAGCACTATTTAAAAGAGAACTCCTTATTATTATTATTATTGTTTATAAGGGAAGATTCAGTAGGGTCTATTTCTTGGGAAATGATTCTTGTATTTTAAAAAGGTGTAAATCGACATTAATTGGGGAGAATGAAGTGAATATGTATATCTAACTGAAATAATATTGAATGATCTCATTCAGGTGCTATTGGTATCAAGTGGTAATCTAAATGAAAATCTCTGTGATAGATTCCATCAAGATACTGTGTAGATATAGAAAATTAGCATAAAACATAAAGTATGTTTATATAAAGTAAGTCTTAATATGGCATAAGCAAATATTCTGTGTAGCTGCTTACCCAGATCAAACTGAGTCCTAGTTATCTGAGGACTATACTATCAATATGGGCCATGAAATTAGATATTGATTGTTCTGCAGTGCAAGTTCTTATTATGTTTCCTTCCCTGAATAAAGCAGAGCTGAGTCTCCCTGCAGGGAAGGCATCCTTTTAACAGAGACTTCTAAATTTTCACAGAGGATTCCAGGAGCACTAGTCTAAACTGAAGGGTATTTTTTTGACATCATAACAGATGGTCAGGAATTCTCATGAGTAGCCTTTTCAGAAGGAAGAGAACTTTTTGAGCAGTTTTAGTTTTTAGTAGGGCAGGTGCTTCACTTGTGGAAAATTCTTAGAAATGTGAAGTGTCTCAATGGGTTTTGAATAAAAATGATGGTGAGAACATTACCAGAGATGCCTGCCATTGGCAAAAGACTTATGTACGTTGTTCTCAATCATGGAATTAAGAGTTGTAAGGGATCTTAGTGGCTGTATATTCCAACTTGTGCTTGAAAGTAATCCTCACTATGCCATACCTGATAAACAGTCATCCAGCTTCTTTTTGAAGACCTCTGAGTAAAGGGAACCCATCATCTCCTCAGGCAGCCCCATTCCACTTATGTGAACCACTTCATTTTTTTTCCCTGACATTGAGCTTTAGTTTTCACCTTTCTGGTTTCCACCCAGTGCTTGTGGTTTTGCCATCTGGGGATGAAAAGAAAAAGAAAAAAGTCTATCTCACCTGGTATCAACCATAAGGCATTTGGTGAGAGAGCTCTGAGCTCTTCTAGAAGGCTGTAGATAACAGGCACCCTGTGACAGATGCAGTTGCTGAGAGATCTCACTGATGGCAGAAGAGTTTCCATGAGTCCCCGAAAGGAGCAGGGAGTTCCTGAGGCCACAGGGAGAAGCAGATGGTGTATCATACTGGAAAGAGACTCATTATTTGGAGTTTGCTTTTCACCATTCCATTGTGAATCATCCTTGAATGAGAAGGCAGTCATTTCCTATTGCCTATTTGTTATCCTGGTGAAAGATAAGATTATTGACTTTTCATTCTACTCTATTAAAGAGAAGCTATTTTATCAATTTCCCAACAGGGGAATAAGTAAGAGATATAGTCCCAGACATTCTAGATGGGGATGGTGCCTCCCTCCAGATATAGAGAACTTCACTTGTCACCTGGTTCTTGGATTTCTACTGGTGGGTATGGCTTGGGGATAGAAGGTAGCTACTGTACTTGATCCATGACTCCATTGATAAGGGGACTTCCTTCAGTGGTACCAACTGAAACCTATCTATGCTTTCTCATTCTATGTGACTCACGTAGATATCTTTCCATAAATTCAGGTACTCCATCCATTATAGTGAGGGCTGTCCTCTAGATCTCTTGGCAGCTGGATATCAATAGAGTACACAAGATGTCTGTCTGTTATCCTTTGCTACTGTTACTTGACCTACCCACCTCATTCTTGTGTTGTATATTTCTTTGATCATGCTGCTTCTGGCATACAATTTTCCATTGGTAATATGCTTCAGCCTGTTTATATTCACCATGCATCTCCCTACTGCCTTTCGGGTGAACTGTAACTTTATGTTTTTGGAAACTGTTATTTAATGATTCCCAGCTATATAACATCACTGAATGAATATTGGAGTTAAAAATATGGGCCTCTGTTTCAGGGAGAAGCTTGGACTTATTTAAAGCACTGAGAAAATTTTCAAAGGCTATCAATGCAGTGTTCTCCTATTGTTCAGTTCTGAGCCCAGTTCACTGTCCATCTACAATGTCCATCTATCTAAAATATATGTGCTGGTAGACTAGTTATAGATGCAAATTAATATAACTATAGAGGCATAGGCATATGCATATTTGGGGAATGCTGCAGTGTTTCTAAAGCACCAGATGCTGCCAAATACAAAATGAAATGTCATTCTTTGCTTTAACAAATTCATGGCTTAAATGCAGAGGCTTAAATGCATGACTTAAAATGCTATTCATACTGGCTCTGGAGCACTGGTTTGGGGAAGAGTCTGGAGTCAGAGTATTTGAGTTTGAATCACAGCCCTGCTACCTATCTACCTTTGGTCAAGTCACTTAACCCCTTTGGGCTTAGTATCCTCATCTATAAAAAGAAGAGGTCAGACCAGATAACCTCTAAGATGGGTTCCAGTTCTTAATCCTGTGAAAACATCCTGAGTTATAGAAAAGGAGCATCCTGGAAACCCTTGATCACAATTCTACTTCCATCATCCTTCCCTGACTATTGTGGAGGTTTAGCCAACACTTTACAGTTGGGTTTGTTTATTTGAGCTTAACAAGAATAATTCTTTAGTAAATATAAGTCAAGAGGATCAATATCAAGTTATGCCTTTTTTTTTTCAAAAGTCAAAAAGTTGATGCTCACAATATCAGGAAAGTTAAGAATTTCAAACATCGTGAGTCCTTTCAACTATCAATTTTTAAAAGCAAACAAATTACACTAGAAGGAGTCATGAAGCTGTATAAACACCGGAAGGGGAAAAATATACTGTCGACTGGTAGAAAGACATAAAAATGATTACATAGGACACCCAAATGAACACACCAACCAACTCACTTGCACAATGTTTGCCTAAGTAAGGTGCTATGTGATCTTTCAGCCAAGGAAGAACCAGAAGAAAACAGAGAAGAGCTGAGAAGGAAGACTGATTAGCTCTGTTTCCCAATAATTTCTGACATCTAGGCTACAATTCTAATCTATATATATTTGAAATGATGTGAAACTAAAATGGTACAAATAATGAAAAGCTAAAGTAATGGTGAAAGGTGGTCATCTCTTTCCCTAGTGGAATTAACACTGGGAGCCAAACAAACCTCAAGTCCTATTCTGACTTGTCCACTTACTAGTTGCCTGAATGTCCTCAGAATTATAGATTTAGCATTGGAAGGACTTTACAGGTCCTTCCAATGCAACTATTACTTCTTCATCCTATCCCCCTCCATTTTTTAAATGAAGAACTAGGCCCACCAGGGAAGGTGAAATGATTTGCCTATAAACACACAGATACTAAGGGGCAGTGTTGGAATTTTGAACAAAGGTCTTAGGACTTGAAATTCAGCTTAATTCCCTTTATCCCACAATTAATAAAGTTTGCATTGGATACCTTTCACAGATTTGTAAAGAACAAATGAAATAGTTAGACATGGTAGCACCCCCAGCTAGCTACCAGAGGAGCTAAGGCTGATGGATTTTTTGAGTCAGGGCATTCCCAGCTTTAGTGGCTATGCTGATTGGGTGTCTACCCAAAGTTGGGAAATAATATGGTAAGCCTTAAGTTCCCTAAAGGAGAGGTTTTGGTTGGAAATAGTACAGGATAAAGCCCTGATCAGTAGTGGCAACAGGCCTGTGAGTAGCCCCTACAGTTCTCACTTGGATAAGACAGGAAATCCCAGTCTTATTTTTTTTTAAAAATGAAATGAAACACTATAAAAATACAAACTATTATTTAATTGGTGGTGGTTAATGGTTCTTTTACAGTTTTAATTTTTCTTTTAGCTCAATTTTGTAGAAATATCTCAAGTGTCTTTCTTTTGTTGAATTTTCATCTTTTTTGATGAGGAGACTCAAGTTTGAAAGCTATGCATTTTGGATTGCAGCTTAAGGTCCTTTACTTTTTGGAATGCACTATTCCATTGTCTCCTGTGATTTTTCATTAATGCAAACAATTCTGTATTATTCAAAATTCTTGGTCTTTCCCTTTGCTGCATTAAAAATTCATGAGGTTTTTATTTTTCATTATTGAATTGTGATATTTAACTGTTACATGCTTTATAGGTTGAAGCATGTTTTGTTTTCTTTATTGACAATCAATGGATTCACTTGATCGGTGTTTTGTAATCTGTGAAGTCCTATGTAGTTTTCTGGTATTATTTTCTATATTAGTATGTTCAGCATTTTCTTTTTTTGCTCATGCTGGTCTGGAAGATGAACAATTAAATTATCTTTACATAATTCTGTCTTCAAAATCAGTTGCTTTGGCTTATATCGATGTAGTATATACTTTGGCTTCACTCACCAAATACCATTGGCTCTTGTAATCTGGGGTTCCTGAGAAAGACTACCTTTTTTCCCCTTAAGCCATAGGGGGCTCTGAAAGACCAAGGGTGTTTTTTTTCTTTAATGCTATAGATCACAAGCCCCTATCAGTGTGCTTCTCCTCAAGGGATGTCAATAGATATTCATTAGTTAGTTAGCTTAACTTAGTTTTTGGAAATAGACACTAAGGTGAGATAGTAAGAAAGGTTGGTAAAAAAGACAAACCCTCCAAACTAATGGTATACCCTCCTATAAGCACATACAGATTCTGGGGGGAAGGGGAAATAGATTCAAACTTAGGAGTAGTTTTCTGCTGGACCCCTTATAGAATTCTGAAGCTTCCTTTCCTAGATTGTTCTCATCTTGAAGACATTGCCATCAGCTGTTCTGGGGACACTTTTAGGATGCTGCTGAGATGTCCATTTCTTTCAACACTCTGAAGGTCACAAAGTTTTCCTCTAGTCACACTGAGAGGCAGGAGGGAACAAAACCAGAAGCCTCCCTCCTTTCCAAGTGATTCCTTGTCGAGAGCTTTGCTAGACTGCTCTGTCCAGTCAAGCCCGAGTCTGGTCCCTGGTTCTCTTTCTGCTTTATGTTTCTTTCTCTGAGAACATGTGACTAAACAGCAATCTGGAGATGGATGTATCTAGTTTTGCTGACTACCTTATATACCCAAGAAGTCTGGAGTAATTGAGAGGTCAAAGAGACCATCTGCATAAGATGCTTTTTAAAAACTACACCATCATTGGAGATGAGAACTGTCAAGAAGAGGAACTCAAGCCAGAGCCTACCTTGCCAGAAGATATGAAACTTGAGTGACTTAATTAGACACTACAGAGTCAAAGTCAGGGTGATACACTTGTTCACTAGTCCCATAAATTAGCTGATATTTTAATTTTTCGGGTATTGACCTCCTTTAAGAGTATAATAGGAGTTATATGTTTCATATTTTAATTACTTACGAATCATTTCTGTTTTGAGCATTTCTTTTGTAGTTGTGGAAATAGACAATTGTTCTATACTTGATCCACTTTGTGAATATTTTCTAGAAGGGACATTATTAATCCCTTTTGGGGAAATCCCAGACATAAAATAACCCCAAGCTTTGTTTTTAGTAATTTTTCCCAATTCTACCCCAAGGTGAAGGCATAGAGAGCAAGAGAAGAGCTTGACTTCTCTCTATGGAGTCAGGATCCTCTAGGCCATGAACCCATGCTAGCGAGTTTCTGTGCCCTTTGGGCAGTGGATCTATATACTTTGGTAGCTGAGTTCATGGTTGTGGATACTTGCTCCAACATTTCAGATTGTAACCCATCCATATCTTCTTATTCTGTGTATCTTTTGTTCATGTCCATCCATAAATCTCTAATAGTGACTGTGCTCACCATGTTTGGGGTCTCTCCAGATTTCTTGATACTGTGTAGGTACCAATAGAATACACAGGCTGTCAATGTCATTCTCCCTTTTCACTATGTAGCCTATCTACCTATTTTTCCAGCCATACATCCCTTTCATTGTAGCCTTTGTGTTACTTCTGCCTGATTCGTCATCCACTGTATGCTACCTACTTATTTCCATCATGTAGGTCTCCATTGCACTTTGGGGTGTCAATTTCTCTTATAAGTCATTTAAAATAAGGGCTCTGCCATAGGTAGAATTCACTATTTTGAAAATGTAATCTTTACATCTTTAGCATGTTAGCCTTCTTAAAACACTCTAGTCCTGAGCATTTACCTTCTAGTTCATGGATATCAGAAAAAAAAATCTGTATCTTTTTTCCCCTTTGGATCATAATGTATTCTGACCTATAGAAAGAAAGGTAAAAGAATGAATTGAAGAGTTATTGGGAGAATTTTTTTTATTTGTTAAGAGATTGTATTTGTGTGTGATAGTTGGCATTTACTGCTTCAGTTGCTGGTGTATTGCTTTCTGATCACTTTCAATTTAGCAGAAAACCCTAATATAAGAAGTCTAGAGCAATTCAGATCCCTCTTTGCCCACAGTACTCTCTGAAGTGCAGGCACAGCAGGGGAAAATATTTAATTTTTTTTCTTAATATATGAAAGGGGTCATAAAAAAGCATTAACAATCTCAGTGCTGAGCATTTCCCGGGGAATTAATAACCAGCTGGGGTTAATGGTCCTTGATTTCACTTTGGGCCATCAACTCTTCCAATCGGTCATTAATTCCCAGGAAATGTCCTGTGCCTTGATGGTTATTGCTTAAATACATTAAAATCAAGTTAGGGGCCCGACTTAATATTTAGCTGCTATAATATAAAACACAAGGAGGTTTCCCCAGCGGACACATTTGCTGTCATATGTTTTTATTTAACTGATTCTCTGCTATGTTTTTGAGTCGAGGAATGGCACACACAAATGCTTTTTTTCCCCTGATGTGATTTTTGTAGTATTCTTTCCCCCCCTTTTTTTAATTGATTATGTTCATGTGAGGACAGCTGCTTAGCTTTACAAAGGGTTTTGATACTTTAGTGGCAAGGCTCCATTTCAGTGCAAGCTTCCATAAACACAAAGATTGAGCAAACACAGGCTAAGCAACTAATGTTTGTTACGTATTTGTTGCTGTTATTATTGGTGTTTTTTTTGGGGGGTGGAAAAGAGGTCCATACCTATGATTTCATTGATGTAGGGAATTCCTGGTGAAGAAACACTGCACCAATGCAGAGCTAAAACTGTTCTAAAATTTACAGTCCTAGGGAAACAGATAGGTTCATTTTCTAACCTGGTCCTCATAGCTAGTATGTGCCAGATGTAGAATTTGAACTCAGGTCTTCCTCACTCTGAGGTCATGTCTGTATTCATTTTGCTACCTTGCCTTCCTATATATTTGTAATCCTGATTCCCAAGTGCACTTGTGCTTTCTCCTTATTAGTGGAGATCAATGTCTTGAGCCTAAGAAGTGGGACAGAGTTGGTGAGAGTGGGAGAGATGAGAGCTTTTTAGTTTTCTTCGAGATACTTTGAGAGTCCTGTCAATGTCTTTGAGTCATTTGTGACTTTCAGCTTCAAGGGAGAAGATGGATGCTAGAAAACCCACACCAAGTCGTAGAAGGAAAGGATTCTGGGAGGAAGCCAACATGAGAAGTGATGGAAGTCTCTATCATGTCCCTATTCCCAATGGGAGAACTTCTTCCCTCTGTGCTATCTGGTAAATATTCTCCCATGTACACTTTCTCTGATTTCCATGTTTTGCTATTTGACTTGGATAAATGGGTTTCTTTGTTTTTTTGCCATATGTATGTTTATCATGGAACTGGAATTTATTGGGAATGGAGTCAAACCTTGAATATAAAGTTTGGGTCCTGCTTCCCCCATAATGAAATAGCAATCAGAAGTTAGCTTGAACCTGAAAATCATGTCCCTCTAGATTAATAACATTCAAGGGAGCAGATAGACATAATTCCAGCTCAGTATCCTCTTTCTCTGCGGGGAGCAGAAAGGCCAAGCTTCTAGCCCCCAACCTCCTGCTTCTCCTCCTGGTAGGAATTAAGACATACTCTGGAGAAGGGTGGGAGTAGAAGACACTAGAAATGTCTATCCTTTGAGCCACGTAATTACACCCCCATGTTACATGTGGGAGACAGCCCTTCACCACATACTCTCAAGTATCTCATTTTATCCTTACAATCAAGCTTGGGTCTATTATTTCCATTTTACATGTAAGTAAACTGTGGCAGACTGTTACTTGTCTAAGGTTGCAATAATAAATGACAACAGTAAAATATTAATAAATGTCCGAGATCATATTTGAATTCAGGCCTTCTAAGACCCCAGCTCTAATGCTCTGTCCACTGCAAGATTTAGTTGCCTTATTTTTTAAAACGAAGCCACTGAAACCCTAAGAAGTTAAGGAGCTTCCCCAAGGTCACACAGTGGCAGAATTCAGTTGGGTATTCAAACTTAACCCTCTTCCCATTGCTTCAGGGGTGGGGAACCTGTGGCCTTGAGGCCATGTATAGCCCTCTAGGTCCTCAAGTGCCGCTCTTTGACTGAATCCAAACTTCATAGAATAAATCCCCTTAATAAGAGGATTTGTTCTGTGAAACTTGGACTCAGTCAAAAGGCGGTACTCAAGGACCTAGAAGGCCACACGTGGCCTCCAGACTGCAGGTTCCTCACCCCTGACAACAATACACTATACGATACTATACAATGCGATGCGATGCTACCCTATACCATGCCATACTACATAGGGCCTGTTTATCACTTCTTTGGATTGTGGGGAAGGAAGATTTATTACTCCTCTAGGTGCTATTAAATTGCTGGCTAATCATTTGACATGGTGAGAATGCAAACGTCTAAGAAGTGAACCAAAGAGGAAAATCAGTGTTGTGGTGGGGAGGGATTTAGGGCCTTTCAAAAACCATTAAAATTTCTAGTTCAGACATCAAAGAACTGGGAAGAATAAATTCCTGTCCAAGTGGGAACTTGTTCTACTATCTTTCTTTGTTATAAATCAAAGCCAAAATCTTAAAACCTGAAATCCTCACAAATATATTCTAGGGAGTTTCATTGTCTTTTAAAAATTATTATTTTTTTTATAATTGCAGGTGACTTCATTTTTATTCTGCTAATCAACTTCTTTCAAAATGTTTTGACATTACAATTAGTCTAATTCAACCTAATCCATTTAGGAAAGGTTGATAGGCTCATTCATATCACATACAGGTCTGCCTGTCTAGAAACGGAAAAGTTCCCTCACAAAATCACAACTCATAAATATATATATATGTACATGTACACATATACATATACATGCACATATAGGATAAGTATGTAATATATAAATACCTATTTATACACATGCACATATAAGAACTGCTCTTACTTTGCAGCTGCAAGCCAGTATTTGCAGAACCTGTCCTGGTTTGAATCTCTGCCTCTGCCACACAGTCTGCCTAACACATTTGCTCCATAAAAGCCACCACATTGCTAACTGTTGGATGCCAGGTTGGTCTCTCTGCTATTCCCTAGCAATAACATGCTACGCCATACCATTTAAAATAAAAGCTTCACATTAAAAAAAAATGCCCTTCATTTTCCTAAGTGTCAGAATGGAGAAGAAAAATAAGTGGTAGAGATAAGGGAAGCATGTACATCTGTGTGTGTGTGTGTGTGTGTGCATACATGTACACTCTCTTAGGGAAGATAAACTGAACTCATGCCAAACATGGTTGGAAAGGGCTTTATATGAAATATGTGACTAATAAGTTTTTATTGAATTCAGTTCTGAGGGACAAAAGATATATTTCAAAGCCAAATAGAAATGATTTTTGAACGTAATGCAGAGAAGTCCATGGCAGAGTGCTGGACTCCAGGGCTCAAATTCTGCTTTTTCCTCATGTCCCAGGGTAATAGTGGTAGTACCCTTCTACCTCAGGGCAGGTGGAGGAGGGGTTTGTGAAATTCAAATGAGATCATCTAGAGCTCTTGGCAAACTTTAAAGTTTTGGGTGGAGTCAAGAATATCAGGAAGTGTACAGTGAACTCCCTCCCCCCCCCCCCCCCCCACCAAACGCCTCCAAATAGATGTAGAGAATGTACCAGACTGAATCCTGATCAGGAAGTCCAGGAAAAAAGTCAGTCATTTTTCCAGCTGAGACTGGCATAAGGAGACAGACAGAGTGGTTGGTCAGTGGACACTATAGATGGCCTCTGGTCAAGAATATGGCCATCACAGGGAGAGGCTGTGTGCAGGGCAAGAAGGGCTTCTGGTTCTAGCACAGAGGGGCCTAAACATACACAGAGTGCAGGAACAGTTCCAACTGCTAGATCTATCAATAACCTATCCTGGGTCACAGTCACTTCACCCTGTTTGCCTCAAGTTTCCTCATCTGTAAAATGAACTGGAGAAGAAAATGCTAAACCACTCCAGTATCTCTACCAAGAAAACTCCAAATGGAGTCATGAAGGGTCTGACATGACTAATCGACCAAAAATAAAATTATTGTTCAGTTGCATCCATCTCTTTGGGACCCCATTTGGGTTTTTCTTGAACAATGATACTGGTTTGCCATTAAGTGACTTGCCCAGGGTCACGCAGCTAGGAAGTGCTAGCTTTGACTCCAGGTCAAATTTGAATTCAGGTCCTCCTGACTCCAGGCCCTGCACTCTATCCACAATACCTAGGTGCCCTTATAAAGTTGGATACACCAAGATATTTTATTCAAAAAGGAAATGGGAGGGAAAGAGGAGAAGGGAAGAGGAGGAATTAGAGGGTAGGTAGAATAAGGGAGGGATTAATCCTAAGAAGAATAGAGACTAAAATTAGAGTAAAAAAACAAAAGTCTAGAGAAAACTAAGAACATACTGTACAAACATATTTACAGCTCTTTTTGAGGTGGCAAAATATTAGAATCTTAGGGGGCGATCGTCATTTGGAGAATGCCTGAATAATTTGTGGTACATAAATGTGATTGAACATCTCCTGTAAGAAATAAAGAAAGGGATGTTTTCGGAGAAACCTGGGAAAATTTGTATGAACCGATTCAGAATGCAGTGATTAGAACCAAGAGCCCAGTTTAGACAATGACAACATTACTGTAAAGAAAAGCAATTTTGCAAGACTTAGGAACTTCTATGAGAGTTAACATTAATCATGAGGAAACATGGTACTCACCTCCTGATAGAGAAGTGAAAGACCCAGAGGATAGAATGAGTCATATGTGTGTATATTATGTAATAGACATATAAGTAATGTCACATCTGTATACATATATGAATACTTACATGGGACACAGACAATGTGGAAATCTGTTTTGCTTGATTATACATGTTTGTAATAGGGGTTTTGTTTTTCTTTCATTTTCAATTGATGGGGAGGGAAGTGGGATGGAAAGAAGGGAGATTTTTGTTGATTTAAAAAATTAATAAACCCTCCAAACTTTATGTTCCATATGGATGTCAGATATTGTCTTTTTAGATTATTTTAGGACTTCAAGTTAAGAAGATCTGAATTTAAATCCCACCTCTGATGCTTACTTGTTAAGTAACCCTAGACAAGTTACCTGACCTCTCAGCCTCAGTTTCTTCATCTGTGAAACAGGGATAACATCTATATTACCTATCTCACAAGAGTGTTGTAAGGACCAAATTAGATAACATATGTAAAGTTCTTTGCAAACTTAAAAAGCAATATAGAAATGTCAGTTATTAATTGAAACGGATCAATTATCTACTTACAGAGGAATAAAAATTAGAAAGTTGGCATTGAAACCATTGGCTTCCTGCGTCTTTGTCTGGATTACACAATACACCACACCATCAGAATGCTTCAAATACTTCAGAGAGAATACATGTGGACCAAAGAGACAGCTAGAATATTCTTTCACTTTAAATAAGGAAACCGGACATTTATGGATAGTCCAAGAATGGGGTGTCATTTGAGATATTTACTTGTGAAGGGTCCCCAGTGTGGAAGAAAAAATATCAGTATACTACATTTTAGCCAAAGTCTGTCAGAGACAATAGATCAACATATAAGCATTTCTTCTTGGAGAGAGGTCCAAATAGGCAGTTTCCCTGTTAATCAGAATTCTCTTCTAACCCAAGCAGCATCCACTTTTGAAACAAAAAACAAAATTCCACACTAAAATAAAGTACATAGTTTAGGCTTAAGGTTTTAAAATTTGCTTCAATAGAATGATAAGAATGTCAATAGCAATGCCTTTCTATTATGTTATAAGAAGCAGTATGGTGTAATGGATGGAGGGTTGGCCCCGAAAGTTATCAAGATCTGGGTTCAAGTCAGGCCTCTGACACTTACTGGCTCCATGACCAGGAGTTAGTTACTTACCATCTAGCTCAGTGTCCCATTGAACTCTGAAAGACTTTAAGTTACAAGGAGTGGATGATTTCCCTTAGCAGAGGGCATTTCCATGCTGAGGGTTTCCCATAAGGATGAAATCACAGGTCAAGACAGCCTCCTCATTATGTTATGAAAATAAATATGAGTAATGTAACATCGAATACAGTGAAAAATAAGTGAGGACAAACTCTTACAAATAGTAAATTTGGGGAAAATATAAAATATGAGAAATGGGATTCTTAATACTATTGAGAAAATTAAAGATTGTGACACCAAATAGACAAAGGGGTGATTCTTCATTTGCTTTCCGAGCCAAGATAATTACTACACAACAATTCAATGTGATGTTGATGCCTTAAAGTTATTGTCATATCTGATGATTGAGATTATCTTCTAACTCCCACAAATTATGAAAGGACCTGGAATTTTGTGTGCAGCATGGGTTATAATTTTGCTGTCTTCTGAAGGCCCCCCAAATTTAAGTATTTGTTATCTCATCTCCCCAACCCCATCCCAAAGCAAGGATCAGTCGATAGTAATAATAATATGTGGCATTTATATAGCACTTACTATGTGCCAGGTATTGTGTTAAATGCCCTACAACTATTATCTCATTCGGCCTCACAACAACACTGAGAAGTAGGGGTTATTATGCCCATTTCACAGATGAAAATCCAACAGAGGTTAAGTGACTTGTCCGGGGTCACAAAGCTGGTAAGTGCCTGCAGTTGCATTTGAACTCAGGTTTTTCTGACTTCAGGCCCAGCTTTACTGAACTACTAGAACTGATAATGACCATGATAAAAAAAATGGCTCAGGTAAACATTCTCTCTCTCTCTCTCTCTCTCTCTCTCTCTCTCTCTCTGTCTCTCTCTCTTTCTCCATCTCAAGTAATGCTTAGCAGTCAGTCATAATAATAGGATAGACCTATGAGAAAATACTCTCCCTGTCTACACCATAGGACCTGTAGTCAGGAAGACCTGAATTCAAATGTTGCATCAGAGGCACTAGCTGTGTGGCCTTGAGCAAAATCACTTAACAGCTCCAAATCTCACTTATAAAAAGAAGATAATAGTAACCTTCCTCACTAGGAAGTGTTCTGCAAACCCTTAAGCATGATATCAATGCTAGCTATGATGATGATGATGAATGGGGGAGGGGACAGAGCAAGCGGTACTAAGGGCCTATCAAGTGCCAGCCACTATTGTAAATGCTTTACAAATATTATCTCATTTGATGCTGAAGACAACCCCGAGACATAGATTCTATTATAATGCCCATTTCACAGATGGAGAAACAAAGGTAAACACAGTTTAAGTGATTTGCCCAGGGTCACACAGCCAATAAATATCTGAGGTCAGATTTGAACTTAGGTCTTCCTGACTCCAGGGTCCAGTGTTCTATTCACCGGACCACCTAATTCTCTACCTTTGCTATGTATTATATGCAGGACTATCAGCCTACCTTATAGTTGAATGTTTGCACAGCCCCAACACCAATAAACTACTTACTAATCCTAGTGGAGCTGTGATTTTCTCTTTATAGTGATTTCTTAATTAACACTCGATCTCACAACCCAATATCTGGGTTGTGAGCGCTTCTATAAGGATTGGAGACTCAAGCACAGAATTTCCTAGAATCCACCAGTTTGATAAAGAACCAGCTTTGGAGGTTTGTGCAAAAGGGAAGACATCTTGCCTTCACGGGATTTAAGTACCACTGGCAAGGTCAAGCCAAGTTTGATTTCTAGATGCTGGCTCCTCTCCTCACCTCCCCTGGGACCCTAAAAGGCCTTTGAAGGACAGTGGCACTTAGAGCTTATGGGATGCTTGTTATTAACTCAGGGGTGTGCTGGTAAATGTTTAATAACCAGCTCTTTTAAAAAAAATGTAGGCAGGACATCCTTTTAAGTTTAATCTACATTAACATTTTCTCTATTACTTTCTTAAGTCTAAACAATCAATAAAACAATAAACCAAGCCCGGATTTGTAACATTTGTTGATTTCTCAGGTGTAAATGCTCTCACTGAAAATTTAACAATAGGCTCTCATACCAGGTTGATCTGGCTCATCACACCTTTTTAACCGCACCATGTTTCCTCCTTGGTTAGAGGAGAAAAAAGCAAAAGAGACAGAGGTTTGACCCCTGGCTGAAGCCAAGGAACCAGTGCCCATGTATGTTGTTTATCTTCCAATTAGATTTCCTCCACCCTCTCATTATCATGCACAGGTTGTCCTGAGTCCAACTAGAAACAAAGAAAATTCAGCAGCCGCCAAATCCTTGTCTGGTGTGATTAATAATAGCAGGAAATAGAGATTCAGGAAGAGATTTTGATCCATTTTGAAAGAAATGTGATCCATTTCAAAACTTCAGTGAGGGCTAAGATACCATGGGGGAATAGTGGGCACCAATCCCATGTGGAAATCTCACAAGCAAGGGAGGCATACTGGTATTATACCTAGATAACCTAGGCAATCAGTTAAGTTTCCAATAAACAACAACCAGTAAGCAGAAAACTATGATAAACATATGTACATACATACATACATACATACAAACACACATATCTATGTATATAGATGTGTGTGTATATATACATATATACATACATATATACACACGTATATGTGTATATGTGTGTATGTGTATTTATATATATATATATATATATATATATATATATATATATATGTAGTAATGGGTATTTGGACAGGTTCAAATGAATTTCTGTATGGGTGGGGATGGAGGTAGCAGAGCTGGCCAGCTAGGTGGTATGGTGGATAGAGCACTGACCCGAAGTTAGGAAGACTCATCTTCATGAGTTTAAATCCGATGTCAGGCACTTACTAGCCATGTGACCCTGGGCAAGTCATTTAATCCTGTGCCTTGGTTTCCTTACCTGTAAATGAGCTGGAGAAGGAAATGGCAAAGCACTCTAGAATATTTGCCAAGAAAACCCCAAATGGGGACACGAAGAGTGTGACACAACTGAAAAATGACTTCACAACCACAAATAGGTGTGTGAGGTGGTGGTGGGGAAGTAGTTTAAACTTTGCTGAGAATTCTGTTGCTATTCAGTCTTGTCTAAATTTATTTGATCCCATGGACTTTGTCCATGAGATTTTCTTGGCAGAGATACTGGAATGATTTGCCATTTTCTTCTCCTGTGTGTCCCCATTTTACAAATGAGGAACTGAGGCAAATAGGGGTCAAGTGAACCAGGGTCACATAGCTAGCAATTGTCTGAGGCTGGATTTGAACTCAGATCTTCCTGACTCCAGATCTGGTGCTGTCTCTATTGCACCACCTTGCTGCCCCTGAGAATTCTGAGGCTTGTCATTTTTCCTGGCAGCTGGATAGTGCAGTGAATAGAGCACTGGGTCAATTATATAGGTCAGGGAGCAGATGTGCTATCTTTTTTAGGCAAAAGCTCCCAATGTTGTGGGTGGGAGGAAAGAAGCTATGCCAATGAAATACTGACGAAATACAGTATGAAATACTGACCTCATCACAATTATACTCCAGGGAATTGTGATTGCCCTTCATGACTCTCACTGATGGGATACCCTGTTCAATATTTACTGTTATGCTACACACGGTACACGTGCCACTTCTTCACTTTCTTAGATGATAAGAAGTAGACAAAGAGTACGTTTGTTCTAAAATGACTACACACACACACACACACACACACACACACACAGTACCCCAAAAGTTTTAGTGCAATTTTTAAGCTATTAAAATTTTAAAACTACACTGAGACTTTTGAGATGCTCTGTATAACAGAAGATGTATGAATGTGTATGTTTTGTACTCATCCTATGCAATCAAATTATTTATAATTGTTTCCAGGTACTTTATATCATAAATGGGACTCAGTTAATTCCAATTGAATCTGCTCCAACGAATTCAAATCAGTAAATTTTTTTAATTAAGTAGCTATCATATTGTGAGGGATTATGCTGGGTGCTAGGGATACTAAGATGAAAAAATAGTCTTATTTAAAGGAGATTACGATCTAGTATGGTAGAGGACTTGAGTACACAAGTGTTACAGTCATTAGAAAGGTAAATATCTTCACTGGAAATTAAGACGTTAGCAAAGTTATGACTAGGAAGTTTTACATCTGAGTCCTTTTCCTCCCCCTCTATGTCCAGATAACTTTTACCACTGTTCAAGGAACCCTATGATCCAACCAAGCTGCTTCTCTATGGGGAGCCAGTTCCCATTTCTATTCTCACCATCCTTTCGCTGGTGTCCCCTTGGCCACAGCTTCATTCCTGGCCCACCACTGGGTCTCATCTCTACCCTTCTTTAAGGAAATAAAATTATTGTTTGACGAACCTTTAAATTCCCTGCCCTGGGACAAATTTCTTGCCTTTGGTCAATTCTCCTAACATGAAACCAAGCCTGCAACAGTCCTGTAAATTGGCATTCTCATTTATGTTTTTTTAATGTTATCAAAATATTTATTTAAAAACTCAACAATTTCATGGCCAAGACACCCTGCTATCCAAGAGTACAATGTATTGTCTTGGTAGGTAATGAGTTCTTTATCAATGGTGCTCTCTCAGCAAAGGATAGATGGGTTATTCCCCTAATATATTGTGGAAAGGTTTTCTGTTCAGGTATAGTTCAGACTAGATGGCCTCTTAGGTTCTTTCTGACTCTGAGATTTTGATTTTAAAAGTCAGAAGCTGGGGATCCCTTGGAAGCCAGAACATCTGTGGAGGCCTGATAGGGGCAGAGAACTTTAGGTGGTTGTGGTGACGGGGGTTGCCATGGCTGCCAGCATCTAAGGATGTTGCTCATTTCCTCCCCCTTTTCTCCTGAATTTGGTTTACATAAACTGATTTCACAAAATCTCAACATGCATGACCAAGTCAGCTTTTTAAAGCTACAAAATTGAGAACCAGACCCTGTGGTGATCCTACAAAGATAAGCCTCAGGCTCATAATCATGGGGTCAGTTCTTCCCTGCCTGTATTTGTCATCTACCTACAACAGCCCTCTGTTTTCTTGCCCCCTTACTCCTGCACGTGGCTACTGTTTAAAGCACCGTGTTTTATTTGGAAAAAGGGGCTCATAATAATGCAATTCACTAATTGCATAAAAAATGAATCAAAAGGAGTTCATTAAAAATCATATCACTTTTCTTTATCTTCTTCCACCCAATATTTTTGCATAAGCAGGATGAAGTAAGCCAAATAAATCACTTCTCAGGCAGAAACCTTCCATCACCAAGAGTGATGGCCACATATAAAACAAAGAAAAATTTTAAATCTTAGTACACCCTAATAATAATATTAATAGCAGTAATAATGATAGCTAGCATTTTATAGCATTTAGAGGTTTACAAAGAAGTTTATATAGGTTATTTCATCTGATTCTTAGAATGACCTTGTGAGGTAGGTACTACTACCACTTAGAGAGAGATTTTTAACTTTTTTTGTGTCATGGATCCCTTTGGAAGTCGGGTAAAGGCTATGAACATCTCAGAATATCTCTAGACTTTCCACAAAGACAGAAAAGGAAGAAATGTGGTCTTCCCCTCCCCTATGTAACATGACAGCCATTCCTGTGTGTCAACTAGACAAAAGGTTAGGGGGAAAGTATCACCCAGGACAGCATTGCCTGAGCCCCTGGCTGCCTTTTCTTCTTTATGCTTCTTTTTTTGAGTAGATGGCTTGAACATCAATCTTGAAATGAATGTGGAGGTAACCTTGTGAATTCAAGAGATCCTGAGGCCTTGTTTCCACTGGATTTAAATGGATGGTGAACAGAAGAGAACCACAGGCAGGAAAGTGAGACCACATCCTAGCCTGTCTTGGCGAGAGACATGGACCTGTAGTTCGGACAGTGCAGAGCCAAGATGAAATATGGAATTCCTATTCAACAGTCCCTTAATATGCTTCATATTCCAAGGTTAACATTCAACCTCCAAGCAAGTTTTAATAGTAGTTTTCATTTACTAATTGCCTGTGTCTTATCAATGAGAGTTCTGTTTTGTATCTTTTGGCATTTTTCTAAAGTAGAAGAAATAAATACTTGTCCCACATCTGATTCATATTGTACAGGGAATATCTCTAAGTCCTTCTTCTAGGTGATGCCCTAGATATGAGCTAATGTCTAAGTCTTAAGCATATTTTTCTGGTTGTGCTAGGGTTAGGGATGTAGCAAGACAAATAATATCAGAAAAGGGAGCTTAACCCTGTTCATTAGAGGCCAGGCCCCTCTGGAAAGAACTCAGTTTAACTTTATACTTAGGTCCAGAGCAGAGGAGCATCTAGTTGGAGAAGGCAATGATAAAGGAGTCTAACTAAATGTGAAATTACATTAATAAATTAAAGGGTCAAGGATGAGGTTAAAAACAACAACCCAAAAGAAAACCCCTGCAAAATATGCAATGAAATATATAAGAAATTAAATGCAGAATTGAGAGCTATTGACTGTATGCTCAAAGGAAGAGCTTCTTAGCTTCTTCTGGGCCTAGTGATTCCTTAATGTTACATAAGAATAAATGCTTGTTGGCATGAATTGGATGGGATAAAGGTTCTCTAGTTCAAGTAATGCCTAGTGCCTGTAATCCCCTGTTACTTCTTGAAATGTCTGAACCCTGAGCCAGCTGTGAAGCCTTCCTGGGAGGGAGATTTGCTCCTCCATTAGACTGTAATTATGACTGATGCTGACTGAGCTAAAACTCCCATCCCATGGTTTCTGGGTCAGTGATTTACCTTCTACCAAGCTTTCTCTATCCTGATGCGAAGTCCTTGACATTACATCATTTAACTACTCTACCTTGGAGTATTTAGTCAACAACTCTCAATTCTTCATTTAATTTCTTGTACATTTCACTGCATATTTTGTAGGGAGTTTCCTTTTGGGTTGTTGTTTTTAACCTTGTCCCCGACCCCTTAATTTATCAACATAATTTTACATTTAGTTAGAGAATTCTCTATATTCCCTCGAGAATGAAGGTCAAAGAGTTTGTTCTTTCTACCTTAAGGATGGAGGGATATTTTTACTTTCCCCATCCTTTTTGATCTGTGAGGTGAAAAAGGAATCTGTAAATTGTGCCTTATGAATTATCCATTCATTCTCTGCCATTCTTTCAACATGCCAATCAAGCAGTCAGCCTACTTTTCCTCTAGATTCATAACATTTCTTCTTCAGTCTCATTAACCGATTTTCCTTTTGTTCCACATGAAGAAGAAAACTCATTTAAGCAGCTGAAAGCCCTAGGAGCCAGAATGCTGATTTTCCTCAGCTACAAAAGATCAGGTCAGGATCTTGTTTACAAAACAGAAAAATAAATCCTACAGACCCCAGAGTAGGAACAGAACGAGAGTGTGCCAGTCAAATGGGTAAGACTGCCTACAAAGTTTCACATTTGGATCAAGACATCGAAGATACAGGATCCCTTAGAACTGGGAATGGTTCTACTGAGAAACGGATGAAGATGGCTTTTATATCACACTACCCAGCAACGAACCGAGAGACACCTTCCCCCATATCACTTTTTCTAGTTTCACTATGTATTTGACGCAGTTTCTGAAACTCCAACGCTCGTAGGAAGATGCTAATGGAGATGTAATAGCACAGAACATGGTCCATTTTCCTCACTGATACTGTTTTTGAAATGGGAAATAATACAGGGTTTTATCCTTTTACCCTAGAGCAGGATCACTATCATACCATAGATACGCTGGCCTGGGCTCTGAACAATTGAATGAGCTTGGGCAGGAATAAACTGGAAGCAAAAATCAGTTATAAGCAGGATGTATATGCTGGTGAATGTTTAACAACCAGCTCTCTTTATGACACACTTTAAAGTTTAATCAGCATTAAACATTTTCTCCATTGCTTTCTTAAGTCTAGACAATCAACTAAACAAAACATTAAACCCTGATTTGTGGTGTATGTTAATTTCTGAGATATAAATGCTACATTGAAAATTTAACAATTAACTCCCATCATCTATTCAAGCTGGTTTCAGCATACCCCAGGCCAAAACCATGTTCTCTCTGGTAGGTCCTTTTTCAGAGGGAAGCACTGTCTTTGTTACTGGAAGTGCCACCTGATAGATATCATTCAGCAAAGTTGATGCCAAAGGTGGCATCACCTCATTAATTTTTCCTTCATATATAAAGATGTAATATATCATGTGCTACTCAAGACCATTACATTTCTTTATTAAAATGTATCCCTAATCCTCACTACAACAAACCTTACAATGTGAGTAAGCAACGTGGAAATAAATATAGACAAAGACAAACCCATTTCATTCTACTTGGGAAGGTCTTGAGTCTCCTTGTGTCTTTAGGAAAAAATGGAAGTTTCTAGAGGCAAAAGAATGGTATTCCTAAAAATTCCATTTTGTGACCTGCTCATGTAATGTAATTACTACAGGGCATGGGGTTGGGAAAAATTGAACAAATTTTCATGGTGTCCAGTTGACCTTTGGGGAAACTACAAAAGTATTGTGAAGTCTCTTTTGAAGGGCTGTTATAATGGCAAGCAAAATGGGACTTTTTGTTGTCTTTTGTTTTGGAGTGCTTCTCAGTCCTAAGGCAATCAAATGTGTTTGATTGAGTCTTACCTTTGTTTGTAGGAAGGCCCTTTTGCTAATTAGGTCATGAGAGGTGTGAAGCCCTCAAGAAGTGTGAAGCTCTCTGACCCTGAAAAAGGGTATATATACTCTGAAGTTAGCATTTTGTTCAGGGCTCACTCACTGAAGGAGTGTAGTGTGATTTGACCAGAAGAGACTCAGGGTAGGCATTAAGGAGCACCCCCAGCTTTGAAAACCCAGATGTTGGTGCTTCTCTCTCTGGTAACTATGTATGTATACCTTTAGTCAGACAGCTAGAAGCCTGTCTGTTGATTTTTGCTATTTTCTCTGTTTATATAATTTCTGCTTGTAATTTCTGTTTGTGTTTTCTGTAAAGTTCAGGGTGCTGACTTTTTCCCGTGAACTAAGTGAATGATGTATACATACATACACACACACACACACACACACACACACACACACACACATATATATATATATAATTAAAGTGATATTGTAAACCCCTTAGAGTTGCTTTCCTTAGAAAAGCAGATTAAAGAACCTGTGCTGGTAGCCCTCCTGTGTGCTGGTGTTATTGGCCTTACACAGCCACAGTAGTGGCAGGTGGCATTGTTGTTAAAGCTGTTCATCTTTTCAGGAGGTGTCTCTCTCATGAAGGCAGTTGCTAGAAACATTGCTGGAAACATGCTGGGTCTTGTGACTGACACCATGCTTAGTAAGTGACAGAAGCCTGGAGAACCAGATTCATGCATATTCAGTGAAAGCAGAGAAAATGGAAGAGAGATAGAGTCTCCTGGTATTTGAAAAATCAGAAAGTGGGCCAGGTACTTTGGCTGTGCAAGCCCTTAAAAAGTGGTGGAAGGGATGAGTCATTGGGATTAGAAGACATAGAGGCTAAGAGAGTGCTAAAAGGAACATCTTTTGGAGGAAGGATGTACCCTCAATGGTCTTTTCACACTAGTCCCAGAAGAACTCACCATCTGTATTAGATGTGTTCCAACTGCCACCTCCATAAGAGGGGTATTCATCTCAAGGTGCCTCCTCCCCCACTGACCACCTTGTCAGACTCTTCCCTCTTGGAATTTAATACAGATGAAATGGGGAGGATTATTTAGATCTGAATAATACTGTGCTCTACATGACCTACAAAATCATGAAGGAAAATGTTTCTGACCTTGATGGGAGGATAAGGGTGGGGTTGATTACCCACCACCTTTATTTTTACCCATTTTGATGTGACCTTGGGCAACTTTCTCATCAGCCAGAACAACAATGGCAGCTCTTACAGAACCTTCATCGAGCTGATGTTCTGTTATGGCAGAGTGCTACATTGGTGACAGTTTCCAGCTGGGGATTTTATAAAGACACCCTGGGCTGCCATAAAGATGTGGCTCCAGAGGGAGATAATGATGGTTTTGTGAACTGGATATGACTGACAGCTAAAAGAAGAAAAATGGAGCTCCTGGGCCAACTACACAACAATTTGCTTTTGTTTTTCAAGGGAAAAAACTGTTGTTAAAAGGTGTAGATACAAAAATCAACTTGACAAGGTGCAAGGATACCTTTTGCTTGATTCCTGTGGATCAGGCCCTGTGGCTGAATTTGTACATCCTTTTAACTTCTCTGTTTCTCAAGGGCATTCAGAAGGCATTTAGTGTTTCTTTCTGGGCCATGCTGAGGCCATACTAACCTCCAATACCAAGTATCATGTGGATTGCTTTGGTATGAAAGTATTCAACATGCCAAGAGGCAAGAAAGTTTCAATCAGGAGAACCTGTTCCTAGGTCAGCTACTTAGGATGGTTGTTCTGAGGTTTGTGCCTTGCAACACCTTTAGTGGAGATTATACTAAAAACTGCTTCAACTTCAAACCTTGTGACATTTATTTTGTGACATTGTGATATTAATGTGGAGCAAGAACTTGTTATACTATATAGCCTGTAGCCTATAGCCTACAGCTTGATTTGTGGACTGGAAACTGTGTTAGAATGAACAAGAACCCAGTAAAAGTGCAGGAAAGCACATAAAAGATTGTGTGCTTCTCATGGACCACAAAGAAAATATTCAGGGGGGTATGTTCTCTTTTGCCTTTGACCTGACGCCTGATCAGGAATGCTCAAATCACTATTTTAGTCATCACACCTGAGTGTAGTGATATGCTTTGCCAAAGCTCTCTATGACCTCATTGACATGTATGTGGATGGCACATTGGACTATATTATAGAGGTCAACTAGACATGGAAAACACTTTTTGATTATGTGTGAACATGGATATGGTATAGCCTATTATCAATTTATGACCAAACAGGATTCCCAAATGAAAAGGAGCTTCCTGGATGTTTAGCCTTATGACAAAGTTTGACCTTGCTGAGAGATAGGTTACTCTATTTCTCAGATTCCTTAAAGTCCATGACCCGCACCTTCGCTCCACCTCAGCTATACATTCAGATGATCACACACTGGATTTCACCATTACTCCAAAGTGTTCTCTGACATTTTTCTGTCGGACCATAACCTCTTATCATTATGATTCTCTCTGTACCTTTTCTTTGTAAATCTATTTTTGCCCTCATCAAGGCCAACAATATCTCCACCCCTTAACACTTCCTTGGGCCATTGCTTCACCTTCCTTATACATGGTCTTCTTTTGAATCCCTTGACCTTTTTTCCTGTTGTTGTTCATCTCTTACCAAACCTCAGCCTTGGATTACTTCTACCACCTACCTCCTCTGTTCCTACGCACAGGCTTCTGAATGGAGGTGGAGGAAGTCTCAAGACTGTACTTAATGGGTACATTATAAATTCATGTTATCCAACTTCAACTGGACTCTTGCTGCAGAAAATCTGTCCTTTCATCCCCCCCAAATTGATTCTTTATCTCACTCCCAACAGAAGCTACTCCAACTTTCTTCCTCAGTCCCCTAAGTCTCCTACGCTTCAGCTCCTATTCCCCAACCCCCTCCCTAACCCAGTTGAGCACCTTGCATCTTACTTTACTAAAAAAATTAAGATCATTTGATGTGAGCTGCCTCTTCTTCCATTTTCTTCGTCTCAGAGTCCCTTGACATCATCTATCACTCTCTTCCTTCCCCCTAGCTTCTGACAAAGAGGTAGCCTTTCTCCTTGGCAAAGGAAACCTCCTTCTCTCCCTGTGCACTTGATCCCATTCCTTCCTGTCTTATCTAACAAATTACATTTTGCATCAACTGCATCTGAGCAGAGCAGTAGATAGAACACTGGACACAGAGTTGGGATCTGTCTCAGATACTTACTAATTCTATGACCCTGGGCGAGTCACTTAGCTTTTGTTTGCCTCAGTTTCCTCATCTGTAAAATAAAGATAATAATAGCGCTCACGTCTGAGCATTGTTGTGGGGATAAAATAGGATAATATTTAGAAAGTGCTTTGCAAACTTTAAAGCACTATATAAATACTGTTATCCCCCTCTCAGATCTTCAGCCTCTACTTATCAAATGGTTCCTTCCCTCATGCCTTCAAATATGTCCAAATTTCTTGCATCCATAAAAAAGAAAACCTTTACTAGACCCTACCATCCCCTCTCATCATCCTATATGTCTCCTCCCTTTCTCAGCCACCCTCCTTGGGAAAAAACATCCAAACTTTTTGCCTCTACATGTTTTCTTCTTATTCCTCAATCCTTTAAATCTAGCTTCTGACCTCATCACCCGATTGAAACTATTTTCTCCCATGTTACCTCTGATCTCTTAATCAAAACTGATGGGTTTTTTTCCCAGTCCTCGTTCTTCTCAACCTATCTGTAGCATTTGACAATGTCATCTCTGGTTTTTCATGACACTGCTCACTCCAGGTCTGTCCCCCTACCTGTCTAACCATTCCTTCATAGTCTCCTTTTCTGGCTCATCATATATATCATATCCCTTTATGTTGAGTGTGACTCACATTTGTGTCCCAAGCCTTCTTAATTCTCCTTTGGTATTCTCTTTCTTGGTAATCTCCTCAGCCCTAGATCTGTATATCTAGTCCCAGTTTCTATTCTAAACTTTAGTCTTGCATCACCAGCTGTTTCTTGGACATTTCAAACTGGTTATCCTAAAACTATTTTAAACTTACCATGTCTTAAACTGAACTAATTATCTTTCTCCCCTAAATTCTCCCCTCTTCTGAATTTTCTGCTGTATTTTCAGTCCCCAAGGTTCTTCACCTTGGCATTGTTCTTGACTGCCTACTCTCCCTCACCTTACACATCCACTTAGTTGCCAAATCATGTCATTTCTGTCTTCACAACATCTCTCAATCTGATTACTTCTCTCTACTAATGAAGTGACCACATTGCCTGAAACACACTTCCTCCTACCTCCTAGAATCTCTTTCTTCCCTTAAAAATATAGTTCAAGTACCTTTCTTCAAAAAGACCCCACCAGCTGCCCTCCTTCCCAAATTACCTTACATTAAACTATTTTGTTACATTTGTATTTATTTACTTCAAATTCAAATTTCTATGTCTATTTTTTTATGTCTCCACCAGAAGGTAAGTCATTGTGGAATTACTTCATTCTTTGTACTCATATCCCCAAAAGCCAGTATGGTGTCTATCACAAAGAAGATGCTTGATAAGTGCTTGCTGATTGAATGTTGACTAAGCTGACCTTCTGGCAAAATGAAACAAAACAAACCTCCCCAAAACATCAACTTCACAATGTAGGCAAATACCAACATGAGGTTGTGAATGGGTTGATGCGTCAGCTACATCTCCACTATGTTATTGAATAGATTAAATCATAGCTCTGTGTCATGACTATGATCTCAGAGAGGTATGGTATACAGGTTTATTTAGACTTTTTGAATCCTTCTTACAGGGTCACACAGACAAGTAAGTCTGAGGTTGGATTTGAACTTAGGTTTTCTCGATTCCAGGTTTGGCACTCTATTCACTCACCACCTAACTGCCTGTGAGATTAAAAATGCTAAGAAGGTTCTTGATGAGGGTGAAAGAGGGAAGGCCAAAAGGTACCTTGAAGCTTAACATCAGAAAAACTAAACTCTTGGCAACTGGTCCCATCACTTTCTGGCAAAGAGAGGGAAAAGAAATGGAGCAGTGTCAGATTTTATATTCTCGGGTTCAAAGATCAAGGTGTTTCCTCCTTGGAAGGAAAGCTATGGCAAATCTGGACAGCATATTAGAATGCAGAGATTTTACTTTGCCAACAAAGGCCTGCATAGTCAAAGCTAGGGTTTTTCCAGTAGCAATGTGTGGCTGTGAGATTTGGGCTATAAGGAAAGCTGAGTGCTACAGAATGGACGCTTTCAAATTGCGGTGCTAGAGAAGACTTTTGAGAGTCCTTTGGACAGTAAGGAGATCAAATCAATGAATACTTGAAGAAATTAATTCAAGTGATTCCCTGGAAGGTCAAATGTTGAAGCTGAAGCCCAAATACTTTGGCCACATAATGAGAAGATGGGGCTCATTGGAAAAGACCCTGATGTTGGGAAAGATTGAAGGCAAAAGGAAAAGGGGACAGTGGAGGACGAGATGGATAGATAGTATCATGGAAATAAAGAACACAAACTTGGACAGACTTTGAGAGATAGTGGAGGACAGAAGGGCCTGGTGTGTTATGATCTATGGGGTCAAAAAGAGTCAGACAGGACTGAACAACAACACCAGTAGCAACAACCTTTGTTTTTCTCATACTTTCGCACAAGCTTCGTTCATGCACTGTGTATCAGCTAATGGGTACATAATATTAAGAAATCAATATGATTCTGATTCTATTTGATTCTGATTCAGTTTGAAAGAGTGTGGAAAATGACCCATGCTCTTGGGAAACCACCTGTGTATGTTTGCTCAACTTCACTGGCAAAGTGTTTAAAGAGTCGATAAAGCGGCTGTTTGAGCCTTTGATCTCTGTATTCCACCAGTTTTCCACTCTGGGAGGATCTCTGGTTCCATTTTATCCAGCAGCAGCTGTTGGATTACAAAGTACCTGTCATAAGATTTGAATTATGTGCAATGAGTGTAAAATTTTGAAATTTGCCTTTGATGTATTGTTTTACATACTGTTCCACACAACTTTGTACCCTTAAATTTCCACTCCTGAATAACTTGTACATGTGGGCAGAATAAATAAAAATTTGGATGTGCACACCCATCTCTTGCATTCATTTAAAGTCATGCCTATATATTTTCCAGGGCATTTAGGTTTTTTTTTCAATCAGCCCCAGGTAACAGATGTATCTGCTATCTTCTTGGAATGTACAGGACAGGCATTATACCACACCTCCTTACATTGATGGCCTTCAGCAACACATACCAGCAACAAGCATCATAGAATTTCTGATCTTGATGAGGCATTTCCCAAACCTCTCCCAGGGCCTTGGGCTAAGCCAGATAGGCATCCAAATGACAAAGAAGTCTTGTAAGATAGCTTGACCAACCTTATGGCAGCAATACCGACAGCTAATGGTTCTGATTATAACTGCCAACTACACACGACCTGTCACATGTAATCAGCATGCAAAGATGTGTGTATATCTCGTACTCAATAATAATGGTCTCACTTGTCACTCCTCTTAACTGAGGACCTTTCTTCTTAGTTCTATTGAGAATATTGAGGTCCTTTGACATGAAATTCCTCTTTGCCCATTCTCTTCATCTCAAAACATCCTTGACATCATATTCCACTCTCTTCTCCATCCTTCCAGTATTTGGAAGAAGACACGACAGTCTTCATTGTTAAGGCTAACCCTTTTACATATGAACTTGATTATATCCTCTTCTATATTCTCTCTTTTTTTTGGAGTGGAGAAGGCAGGGCAATTGGGGTTAAGTTACTTGCACAAGGTCACACAGCTAGTAAGTGTGTCAAGTGTCTGAGGCTGGATTTGAACTCAGGTCCTCCTGACTCTGGGGCTGTTGGTCTACTCACTGTGCCACCCAGCTGCCCCCATATTTTGTTCTTTTGTTTTGATTTCTTTTTTCCCCTTCTACTGTTTTTTCCCCATACTGCTCTAACAAGTTACACCCTCAAGCATGTCCCCCTTTCACATATTTAGCTTCTATCTTTCAGGTTTCTTACCTTCTGCCTTCAAATGTATCCATCCCCCATCCTTTAAAAAAACAACCTTTACTAGGTTCTACCATCCCCACACATTATCCCATGTCTCTCCTTCCTTTCTCAGCCTAGCTCCTTGAAAAAGATGACTATACTGTATTGGCAACCAAAAATGGGCTCCTTAGCACTTAGTCAACAAGTGCCCTTGACTAGTTTGGCTTTTTCCCCTGAACTGAATGCTGTTTGTATGTTGGACTGAAGTAAGCTTGTCAGCCCCTTCACCTTGCTTCCCTTGCTTAAGCTGATGGAAAGAACCTGTGCTTTCCCGGTCAACCCCTTCACCTTGCTTAAGCAGATTGAAAGAACCTGTGCTTTCCCCGGTGTACCTTACACCCCCGCAGAAGCTGGATGGTTAAAAGCAGCTCCCGTTGGAGCCAGAGGCTGCTACAGCCACAGCCACAGCCACAGCTGAAGCAGGAGCTGCCAGTAGCAGAGCTGACCTATGGGAGGAAGCTGAACAAAGACTTCAGGCCAGTGGGTAATCTTTTTACCATAGAGGGGGAAGCATGATTTTGCTTTACGCAATCATGCTTCTCTGTAGCCTCCTGGTTACTCTTTCAAGGCGTACTTATTGGGCCTGGAAGCTTTTGATCAATATATCAAAATGGGGTTGCTGGTTCATGGGTTGGTTACTGTGGAGCCTAAATATATGTTTTGATTCTTCTGCCTTCTACTTTGAGAGTTTCTTATATCCGGCGGTTCCGAACCTTTCAGACATGTTTATGATCCTCTTTGAGATTATAAACTCTGCCCTCCTAATACATATACTTACTATCTCTACTTTTTTCCTTCTTATTCACTCCTCATCTCTTTGTGATCCAGCTTCTAACATTACTCGAATGAAACTATTTTCTCCCAAGTTACCAATGATTTCTTTTTGGTAAATAGTATTTTATTTTTTCTAATTACATGTAAAGATAGTTTTTTTTGTTTAATTTAATTTATTTAATATATTTAGTTTTCAGCATTGATTTTCACAAGAGTTTGAGTTACAAATTTTCTCTCCATTTCTACCCTCCCCTGCACTCCAAAACGGCGTATATTCTGGTTGCCCTGTTCCCCAGTCAACCCTCCATTCTGTCACCCTGCTCCCCTCCCATCCCCTTTTCCCTTCCTTTCTTGTAGGGCAAGATAAATTTCTATGCCCTATTGCCTGTGTATCTTATTTTCTAGTTGCATGCAAAAACTTTTTTTTTTGTTTTTGAACATCTGTTTTTAAAACTTTGAGTTCCAAATTCTCTCCCCTCTTCCCTTCCCACCCACCCTCCCTAAGAAGTCAAGCAATTCAACATAGGCCACATGCATATCATTATGTATAACCCTTCCACAATACTCATGTTGTGAAAGACTAACTATATTTTGCTCCTTCCTAACCTATCTCCCTTTATTGAATTTTCTCCCTTGACCCTGTCCCTTTTCAAAAGTGTTTCTTTTTGATTACCTCCACTCCCATCTGCCCTCTCTTCTATCATCCCCCCTTTTTTATCTTCTTCCTCCTTCTTTCCTGTGGGGTGAGATACCCAATTGTGTATGTATGGTATTCCCTCCTCAGGTCAAATCTGATGAGAGCACGATTCACTCATTCCCCCTCACCTGCCTTCTCTTCTCTTCCTACAGAACTGCTTTTTCTTGCCACTTTTATGCAAGATAATTTACCCCATTCTATCTCTCCCTTTCTCCCTCTCTCAATATATTCCTCTCGCATCCCTTAATTTGATTTTATTTCTTTTAGATACCTTCCCTTCATCTTCAACTCACCCTGTGCCCTCTCTCTCTCTCTCTCTCTCTCTCTCTCTCTCTCTCTATATATATATATATATATATATATATATATATACACACATACATATATATACACACACACATATACATATATACATAAAGATATATATATATGTGTGTGTATATATATATGTATATATATATATATATATATATATATATATATGCATATTCCCTTCAGCTACCCTAATACTGAGGTCTCATGAATCATACACATCATCTTTCCATGTAGGAATGTGAACAAAACAGCTCCACTTTAGTAAGTCCCTTGCAATTTCTTTTTCTTGTTCTTTTTCTTGATTACCTTTTCATGCTTCTCTTGATTCTTGAGTTTGAAAGTCAAATTTTCTATTCAGCTCTGGTCTTTTCACTAAGAAAGCTTGAAAGTCCTCTATTTTATTGAAAATCCATATTTTGCCTTGGAGCATGATACTCAGTTTTGCTGGGTAGGTGATTCTAGGTTTTAATCCTAGCTCCATTGACCTCCAGAATTTTGTATTCCAAGCCCTTCGATCTCTTAATGTAGAAGCTGCTAGATCTTGGGTTATTCTGATTGTGTTTCCCCAATACTCAAATTGTTTCTTTCTGGCTGCTTGCAGTATTTTCTCCTTGATCTGGGAGCTCTGGAATTTGGCAACAATATTCCTAGGCAATTTCTTTTTGGGATCTATTTGAGGAGGCAATGGGTGGATTCTTTCAATTTCTATTTTGCCCTGTGGCTCTAGAATATCAGGGCAGTTCTCCTTGATAATTTCTTGAAAGATGATATCTAGGCTCTTTTTTTGATCATGGCTTTCAGGTAGTCCAATAATTTTTAAATTATCTCTCCTGAATCTATTTTCCAGGTCAGTGGTTTTTCCAATGAGATATTTCACATTGTCTTCCACTTTTTCATTCCTTTGGTTCTGTTTTATAATATCTTGATTTCTCATCAAGTCACTAGCTTCCACTTGCTCCAATCTAATTTTTAAGGTAGTATTTTCTTCAGTGGTCTTTTGGACCTCCTTTTCCATTTGGCTAATTCTGCCTTTCAAGGCATTCTTCTCCTCGTTGGCTTTTTGGAGCTCTTTTGCCATTTGAGTTAGTCTATTTTTTAATGTGTTGTTTTCTTCAGTATATTTTTCAGTATGTTTTTGGGTCTCCTTTAGCAAGCCATTGACTTGTTTTTCATGGTTTTCTCGCATCCTTCTCATTTCTCTTCCCAATTTTTCCTCTACTTCTCTAACTTGCTTTTCCAAATCCTTTTTGAGCTCTTCCATGGCCTGAGACCAGTTCATGTTTTTCTTGGAGGCGTTTGTTGTAGGCTCTATCACTTTGTTGACTTCTTCTGGCTGTATGTTTTGGTGTTCTTTGTCACCAAAGAAAGAATCCAAAGTCTGAGACTGAATCTGGGTGCATTTTCACTTCCTGGCCATGTTCCCAGCCACCTTATTTGACCCTTGAGTTTTTCAGCGGGGTATGACTGCTTGTAGAGTAGAGAGTACTGTGTTCCAAGCTTGGGGGGATGTGCCAGCTCTGCCACACCAGCACTCGTCCTTCCCCAAGAACAGCCAACCTGGACCTGATGCAAATCTTAAGTAGGCTCTGCCCTCATGCTCTGATCAGCCACTTAATTCCTCCCACCAGGTGGGCCTGAGGCCAGAAGCAACTGCAGCTGTAGTTCTGTAGCTGCCCCACTTCTGCTGCCCCAGGGCGGTGGCTGAACCTCAAACTCCTTCCACTCCCCACAGCTTTTCCCACTAACCTTTTCTGTTGTCTTTGGTGTTTGTGGGTTGAGAAGTCTGGTAACTGCTGCAGCTCACTGATTCAGGGTGCTAGGGCCCGCTCTGCCTGGCTCCTGGTCTGGTTGGTCTGCGCGACCCACGCTGGGTTCTGCTCTGCTCCCAGCTCCGTGCATGAAAGACCTCACCCAGCAACCATCCAGGCTATCCTGGGCTGGAGCCCTGCTTCCCTCTGCTATTTTGTGGGTTCTGCAGTTCTAGAATTGGTTCAGAGCCATTTTTATAGGATTTTGGAGGGACCTGGCAGGGAGCTCATGCTAGTCCCTGCTTTCCAGCTGCCATCTTGGCTCCACACCTGCCCATAAAGATAGTTTTTAATATTCATTTTTTAAATAATATTTTGAGTTTGAAATTTTTCTCCCTCTCTTTTTCTCTCTCTTCCCCCCTCCCCAAGATGGCAAGCAATCTGATATAAGTTATACATGTGAAATCATGTTAAACATATTTCCACATTAGTCATGTTGTGAAAGAAGAATTAAAACAAAAGGGAAAAACCATGAGAAAGAAAAAAAGTGAAAATGTTAAGCTTTGATCTGTATTCAGACTCCATAGTTCTTTCTCCGGATGTGGATAGAATTTTCCATTATGAGTCTTTTGGAATTGTCTTGGATCATTGTATTGCTGAGAAGAGCTAAATCTGTCATAGTTGATCGTTACACAATCTTGCCATTACTGTGTACAATGTTCTCCTGATTCTGCTCACTTCACTCAGCTCATGTAAGTCTTTCCAGGTTTTCCCGAAGTCCACCTGTTCATCATTTCTTATAGTACAATATTATTCTATTACATTCATTTACCACAACTTGTTTAGCCATTCCCCAATTGATGGGCATCCTCTCAATTTCCAATTCTTTGCCACTAGAAAAAGAGCTGCTATAAATATTTTTGTACAGCTAAGTCCTTATCCCTTTTTTATTATCACTTTGGAATATAGACCTAGTAGTGGTATTGCTGGATCCAAGGGTATGATAGCCCTTTGGGCTTAGTTCCAAATTGCTCTTCAGAATTTTTGGATCAGTTCAGAACTCCACTAATGGTGCATCAGTGTTCCGATTTTCCCACATCTCCTCCAACATTTGTCATTTTCCTTTTCTATCATATTAGACAATCTAATAGGCATGAGGTGGGACCTCAAAGTTGTTTTAATTTGCATTTCTCTAATCAATAGTGATTTAGAGCATTTTTTTCCATATGACTAGAGATTGCTTTAATTTCTTTATCTGAAAACTGCCTATTCATATCCTTTGAACATTTATCTGTTGGGGAATGATTTACATTCTTATAATTTTGGCTCAGTTCTCTATATATTTGAGAAATGAGGCCTTTATCAGAAACACTGGCTATAAAAATTTTTTGTCAGCTTTCTGCTTTCCTTCTAATCTTGGTTGCATTGGTTTTGTTTATGCAAACCTTTTTAATTTAATGTAATAAAATTATCCATTTTGCATTTCATAATATTCTCTACCTCTTGTTTGGTCATAAATTCTTCCCTTCTCCATAGATCTGACAGGGAAACCATTCCTTGCTCTGCTAATTTGCTTATGGTATCAACCTTTATGTCTAAATCAAGTACCCATTTTGACCTTATCTTGGTATACGATGTGAGATGTGGTCTATGCCTAGTTTCTGCCATGCTATTTTCCAGTTTTCCTGGCAGTTTTTGTCAAATAGTGAGTTCTTATCCCAGAAGCTGAAGTCTTTGGATTTATCAAACAGTAGATCACTATAGTAATTGACTACTGTGTCTTGTGTCCCTAATCTATTCCACTTATCCACCACTCTATTTCTTAGCCAGTACCAAATAGTTTTGATGATTGCCACTCTATAACGTAGTTTTAGATCTGTTATGGCTAGGTCACCTTCCTTTGCATTTTTTTCCATTAATTGATATTCTTGACTTTTCGTTCTTCCAGATGAATTTTGTTATTTTTTTAGTTCTATAAAATAATTTTTAGTAGTTTGATTGATATGGTACTGAATAAGTAAATTAATTTAGGTAGAATTGTCATTTTATTATATTAGTTTGGCTTATCTGTGAGCAATTGATTTTTTTTATTTGTTTAGATCTGACTTCATTTGTGTGAAACCAATGACATCTTAATAGCCAAATCTGATGTTCTCCTCTCAGTCCTCATTTTTTTTCACCTATTAACATGAAGACAGTTTAGGAGAAATGCCATGCCCCTGTGGTGAACTGTTGCCACTTCTACTCATTGTAAAATAGGACCTTGAGCATCACCACTAAATTTCCATTAGAAAGAGCCTCATCCAGCTACAGTCAGCTTGAACTGGCCCACAAGAGCTGATCATTAATTTTCAGTGTGAGCATTTATACCCCAGAAATCAGCAAATGCTACTTTTAAGGACTTATTTATTGATTTGTTGATGGTCTAAAGTTAAGAAAATGAAAGACAATATGTTAATGATTTATCTTAAATTTATTTTTTTTATTTTTAATGTGTAATATTTTATTTTTCCCCCAATTGCAAGTTAAAACAATTTTTCAGCAATAAAAAAGTTTTGAGTTCCAAATTCCATCCCTCCCTCTTTCACTCCCTTCTCACCTCCTGTTTTAACAATCCAGCTAGCAGCTTCTGTGGGGGTGTAAGATGTACCCAGGAGGCTGCCAGCACGCCGGGAAAGCACAGGTTCTTTTTATCTGCTTAAACAAGGAAAGCACGGTGAAGGGGTTGACCAGCTTTCTTTAATCCAGCATTTAGTTAGTTCAGGGGAACATACAGGCAACATTCATTTAGTTCGGGGAAAAAAACCAGCACCCCAAACTTCAGAACAAAATACAAACAAATTACAAGCATCAACAGACAGACCCAATACAGATTCATTCACTTACTTCAGGGGAAAAAGCCAGCACTCCAAAGTTCAGAATATTCATTTATTTCGGGGGAAAACAAAACCAGCATCCTGAACTTCAGAATAAAGTACAAACAAATTACAAATATCAACAGACAGACCCAATACAATTCATAGTTACCAATGTCTGGGCTCAGCCCGAGAGCCAGGGCTGGCCCAGAGTCATGCTCTCCACTGCTCCCGCGCCAACCAGCAAAGGAAAGAGGAATCTTCAAGCCGTCTTCTCACCTCTTATGGAGTTTTTGACATCATCAAGCACCGCCTGAATGACCAGGGCTGATTGGTTCTTGCGTTGGCCCCTTTCCCTAGGTTAACACCCAATAGGGCGTGGCTCTGGAGTCAACACCTCCCCTCAGCCAGCCCCATGACTCATCACACAGGAAGTTCTCTGCTCCCAGGCATGGTCTCTGGGCTTCCTGCCCCGGAAGAGGAGCACCAGGCCCAGCACCTAATGAGATAAACTGAGCCACTGAAAGAAAACAAAGGCCACTCTGGTCACACCTCCCTGAGATGGTAAGCAATCTGATATAGGTTATATATGTGCAATCATGTAAGACATTTCCATCTTAGTCAATGTATACAAGAAGACTCAAATAAAAGAAAAAGAATGAATGAAAGTAAGTGAAAAAATAGCATGCTTCAGTCTTTATTCAAATGATATCAGTTCTTTCTCTGGAGACAAATAGGAAAGACTAACATGAACTAATGCAAAGTGAAGTGAGAAGAGATGAAATTTAAAAGTGTGTCCAGTGCACATTCCTCCTCCCCACTTCCCCATACCATGAGCTTGTTATACAATTACCGTTGGCCTCAGCACAGATCCATTCCACTCTATCAATTGACCCTAAACAAAATGACTGAAGCCTATACCCCTTCTAACCTGTCCAGGAGATGTTAAATTGCCATGGTAATCATTGTCAAGGCACAATGAAAGGATTTCAGTATGTCCAGATTGACAAATTTAAATTCATTATGTTATTCAATGACATGGGGCAGCTAGGTGGTACAGTGGATAGAGCACCTGGCCTGAAGTCAGGAAGACTCATCTTCCTGAGTTCAAATCTGGCCTCAGTCACCTACTAGCTGTGTGACCCTGGGCAAGTCACTTAACCCTGTTTGTCTTAGTTCCTCATCTGTAAAATAAGCTGGAGAAGGAAATGACAAACTACACCAGTATCTTTGCCAAGAAAACCCCAAATGGGGTCATGAAGTGTCAGACATGATTGAAAAACAACAAAAATTCAATGACCCTAAAATTCTATATCAAAAACTATGTAAGCATTATCTAACATCTTGTTCCCCTCTATAACAGCACACATCTCTTTTTTTCCTTCCTCCCTCCCTTCTTTCTCTGTCTCTCCATCTTCCTGTCTCTGTCTCATTTCCTTCCTGCCTGCCTGCCTTCCTTCCTCCTCTCTCTCTCTTTCTCTCTCTCTCTCTCTCTCTCTCTCTCTCTCTCTCTCTCTCTCACACACACACACACACACACACACTCACACACACACACACACACACACACATATACACACACACACAACCTTGATTACAAGTGTTACCTGAGCTTCAAGCCCCAACTAACTCTGCACCTTAGATGACATGTACTAGATCAGCATTCTCTTCACCAATCCAGAGTCACACACATGCAGCATGCAAAAGACCAGGCTTAGCTTGAAATCCAGGTTACACCAGGGTGAAACTATTTTGGGGGAAGTATCCATTGGCTCACACTTACCTTTATTTTTAAGGGTTCAGAGGAGTAAACTCTTGGTTCTTATATTTCCAAGTATAATCTAATGACACTCTCTACCACTCTAATACCATTGCCTCTTTTATTTTCAGCCTCTTTTACCTTCAACCTGAATCTCTCCACCCAATGTCCTTCATTTCTAAGGGTTTAGTTTGTCCTGTTGACACCCTTCTCTTCATTTCTAGCATCAATTTCCTTACATGCTTTATTTCTATTCCCTCCTATTTTCAGTGTTGATACCACCCTCCCCTTCATTTTCAACAGTGGCCTGATGACCAAAATTGCCCATCTATAACAAATGACCATCGCTAATCAACATTTTAATATTTTAAAATATTGAATTCCTCTAACCAAGCCTCCTGTATACCTTACAACATTAGACATAGATTTTATAGTTTATTATTGAGTCTATACCCCCTCCTCTAACAATGCTTTCTCCAACATTAATTATGGCATATATTCAAAAAGTTTTAAAATCAATTTATCCTGCCTCTTCCCCCATCCCCAACATTTTATTTGTTTTTTAAAAATTCATGCACATATACACACACACACATACACACACACACACCTCTTGGATCACTTACGTAGAAGTTATAGTTCCTGAGATGTGGGGGCCTATGCTATAGCATATGCCTTACAACCACCAACAGCATACACTGTACAAAGTGAGAGAAAGGATGCCCCTTCTCAAAACGCTGGCATCTGAAATTAAGTCTGATGATCTCAAGGTCACTGATGTCTAGAAAGGATCTTTTGAGTTAATCCGACCAAAGACTCCAAAAATTCTGTCTCAAATAATATAAAGGCAATAAGCATCATTGTCTTATGGAAAGTTGGGTGCAGGGAATCTTTTCTTTCTTGGTTCATTCTCTTATTCTGCTGCTCTCTTCATCACCCTTCCTAATATTTATAAGTAATGAAATAGTAGATCTTTTAGAATAAAAAAAAAATCAGGAAATATCTCCTATTCCTTCTGATTTAATTCTCCCCCTAATATTGTTCCCAAAGTGACATTTTTCTTCAATTATCCTTCTCTTTAAACATACCTCAGCCAAAATAAATCAGAGTCACAGAGCCAGTGTCTGAGGCCCAATTTGAACTCAGGTCTCTCAGATTTCAGGCCTGGTGCCCTATCTACTGTGCCACTTCTCTGCCCTTTATAAATTCATGAAATAAAATACATAGGATTACAAAGAAAATAAAAGGTTAGTTAACATAAAGATGCAGTTTTCCCCCTCCCATCCTATGAAATATCCCATGGGATCACAGGAGCATAATTTTAGAGCTGAATGAAACCTTAAAGATCATTGAGTCCAAATCTTTCATTTATGACAGAACTGAAGCCTAGAGAGGCTGTGATTTGTCAAGGGTCACACAGCCTATGAGAGTGTTAGGCAGGTTTCAAACTGAGGTCTTTCTGACTCCAAACCCAGCGCTCTATCCACTACCTCCCACTTCCTCTCTTGGCATAGAGAAGGGTGGGAAAGTTCTCACTAATATCACAAGGCTGGGGCAGGTGATTTCATCGGGTAAGACAAGTAAATGTCACAGGAGGAAAGAAGATCATGAGAATTTTCCTACCTGACTTAACCAGGTGAAATTTTCCCATGGAATTAGATTAAAGAGTTTGGGTGATAGTGTGGGAGTTAACTAGATTTCATTATGTTTGCAAATCAAGAAAAAAAATCTTCAGGGTCTTAATAAAGTCATAATGAAAATAACTTATTTTTCCTTTTCTGCTACTCATTCCATTTACTTTTAGCCAAATTAAATTTTGAATTGTTATTGGACTGAGTGAATTTTAATTCCCAGGGTGACCCTGGAAAAAAGGAAATACTCTCTGTCAAGCACTGTATTTTTGCTTAATGATCTAAATAAATGAAGTGTTTCCCACCAAATAACACAGGATTTATTCTTTACAATCAATGAAAACACAAATGAATAAAACCAGGCATAACTGGAAACCAGTGCTCCCTTCATCCATTGCTAATACTTTCAATGTATTGAAGACATGCTTGGCTTCTTAAAGACCCTGCCGTGGTTCATGGTTCACACAGACTTATTGTGGAAACATTAATGAATAGTGAAATTAATTTCACCACCACCTGATCACCATCTTGAGGAGAATATAAAAAAAAAGCTTTTTTTTTGTATGTTGGATGTATGAAAAGTGCAAGACTGATAATAAAAAATAATTCAAGGATAAATTTAAATTTAGCTAATTCATTACAGCCTTAGATTTTTACTTTCTCTTCATGTGCCCCCTTTAAAGTGGTATCATCATTGCCCTATATTCCCACTGTAGTTTAGATGGGGTATTTCTGTATTACTCTCTTTCCCTACATCAATAGTACACACAATTTAATAGACAGGACTGAGGGTGTGGTTTGAAAACTGCTTATTTGGTTTCAAATTATAGAATGCACATTTCGTCTCTGTAAAGAACAATTTTGAATTTCTGTTGATGTGCCTGCCAAGTTGTCAAGTTGCTGGATCCTTTCTCCCTGTTTTCCATGAAAATGTGAGGCCTGGATTATAGAGCGCATGGAAAAATGATTACTTAGGGCTCGCTTCATAAAACTCATGTTCAGCTAGAATGGAATGCCATTAATGATTGAAGAGGAAGAGAGGGAAATAGTTCATTCTGTTCTGGCATGGCCTAGGTTAATTTAGGGTCATTGATTGGGCCTGGTTTTCATTTCTTAACCAACCAGCCATTGCATTTATTCTCTGGCTTTTAGAGTCCTTGGCATCTAGTTAGTACAATGAAGTTGAATAATAACTTCCTATTTCCCGTGGAGGTGGACTTATCATATCATTTTATCTGTTTAGTTAACAGGAGTCAATTATATTTCTGAGCAGAAGAAGAGTTTGCCTATTCAGGTTCTTGTCTGTACAGGTTGTTTAGTGTTCAAGGTAAGGATTATATAGCAATTGACGTGTTTTATTAATCAAAATGTGCAATATTCAAGATTTTATGGGTATTTGTTGTATGTTTAAAAATTATATATATATACATATACATATACATATTCATTTATGTATGTGTGATACTGGGCCAGTCCTCTCTCAGCCTCAGTTTCCTTAACTGCTCTTTCTTCCAGGACAGTAATAGTTTCTACCTCCTAGGTTTGTCGTGAGCATCAAATGAGCCAAGCAAAGTGTTTTTCAAACCTTAAATATTAGATATTAACTATTTTTAACTATTTGTTCATTTTTCTAGTACCTAAAATAAAACTTTAAAATGCTGGCATTGGGGAAGATACGTTAATTCTAAAATTTTGGAACAAGAGATCTGATACTTAGCTGATCAGAGGGATTTGGGCTCTTCCAATCATTTTGCACAAAGGCATATTAATGCAGTAATTCCTTATAGTCCAGAACCAACCTAATTCTTAGTCACTAATATTCCTTTTCACAAGCTATAATATGTTAGGACTTGATGAGACCACTCTGTCCAAACCCTCTCATTTTATTTCTGAAGTCTGAGGCTCAGAGCCCTGCTTCAAGTCATACACTGGTTATTGGCAGTGGCAGGAACAGAAACAAGATTTCCTGACTCATGATACAGCGGGCTCTTTCCACAAGACTGCACCACCTTCCCAAGTCACAGAATCGGTCCCTGCACGAAACTTATGGGAAAGTATGGGTGACAGTTTGATAATATGGACAGCCATGGATGACTTGTGATTTGCATTGCTGGAGGAAATACATGGGAAAAAAATCATAGATTCATTGGAATATTGGAGGATTCTTGTGTAAATAAACACATTTTGAAAGTGTTTTTGTAAGCAGAAATCAGTTTTTATGTTTTCTGAATTGTCTAGGACCACACCTAAGATGTTCAGATAATAGAAAGATTTATAAGTATAAAACAAAGAACTCTAACAGCATAACAACTAGTTAACTGACTACAACTCAATTCAATTCTATTAGATAGGGGTTTATTATAAACCTACTATGTACCAGGCAGCACAGTTCAGTGCTGAGGTTCTCAAACTTTATAATCTCAGGATCCCTCAAACAACTTTCACATGGATTATATCTATCGATATTACCTATTTTAGTATAATTATGAAAATAATTTCCATTTCATAGGTCCCTGAAAGGGTTTCAGGGATATGGATTAGAAGTCAGGAAGAACTAGTAAATCCCTTTCAAATAATTCCTGGTTATATGACCCTGGGTAAGTTACTTAATGTCTCAGTGCTCCAGGCAACTAAGACTATAATAGCCTGATATCACATCATAGCCTGATGATGTTCATTGGTGAAGGGAGTTTACCCACTGGAAGTTCCTCACATCAATGAAATAATAGGCCCAGACATCCATTTTCTCCTGTGTCAAGTCAACAAGTAAGCAGCTGTAATTTACTAGGTATTGTGCTAAGTGTTGGGAGTACAAAGAAAGGTAAATACAGCCCCTGCCCTCAAGGAGCTTCCATTTTAATGGGGGAGACAACATGTCAACAATTATGTACATATAAAATATATACCAGGTAAATTGGAGGTAGTATCAAAGGGAAGGCATGGAAAGGGACAAAAAAGTCATCTTGTAGAAGGTGGGGTTTTAGCTGAGACTTGAAGGGGCCAATGAAGCCAGGATGAGAGGATGAGGAGGGAAAGCATTTTAGGTATGGGGAACAATCAATGAAAATGCATGTCGGGAATTAGAATGGGTGTGAGGACCAGCAAGGAACTAGTGTCACTGGATTTTAGAGTATGTGGCTGGGGAATAAGATGTAAGACTGGAGAGGAAGGAAGGGCCAATTCATGAAGAACTTAAAAGTCACGCAGAGGATTTTATATATAATTCTGGAGGTAATAGGAAGCCACTGGATTTTATTGAAAGTTCCAGCCAAGAGACCCAGGACCCTCAGGAGTCTCAAACTTACCAGGTCACATCTAGGTCTATGCTCATCCATTTTGAGTTCAATGTTTGGTCATCTACACTCAGGAAAGAAGCAGAAAGCATAAGAGGCAGATAGAGAGCCTTGAGATCTAGTCTCAGGCTCTCCTAGATAGCACATATGCTTCAGCTGTCACGTACTCAGGGTTTCCTGATGGCTGGGGTTGAAGGGGAAAAGATGCACTGCCTTTCCCATCACCTCTCGTGGGGAGAAGCTTAAAGGTTCCTGCCATGGTCCTCAAATGAGAACACAGAGAGGCAATTGAGGGTGGGGTCTTCTCTTTTAACAGTCCACTGACCCATTGGATCTTTCTTCTCAATGGATTGCTTCTTTATCCCCAAAGCACAAATTAGCACTGAGTCACAAATGCCACAAGTACCACTGAGCCAGAACACATGGTCAGCTAGCATCAGCAGGGGAACTCTATAAATGTTCTATGCATTATTATATATAAGAGTACAGATTTTCCATTTTTCTTCAGGTGACCTCTTAACTTTTAGCCATAATTAAAGGCTGCAGTCTTACCTGCTATATATTACACATCTTTCTGGCTTTCTGACTCTCCAGTTGTTCCATACTATTAGTTTCATTGTGTTTAAATCTTTCCTCCCAGGAAGGAAAGTGTGTGGTTATTTTTTATTGTGTGCTCACATAGTGTTAATTCCTTAGTGCTTTCCTTTATGTAGGTAGCTAAATAGAAGCCCATCCAATCTAGACAGTTTTTGTGTATGTGCTTAAATAATCTTTCATCTCCCTGTCCTAGCTTCCTGAGGAGCAAGAGGACAATTCTGAACACTGTGCTCAGGAGGAGAAATCCAAATGTGCAGCTGTAAAGTACATCTTATTCTGACTAGTACCATATTGTCTTGTTTATAGACAATTTCATCTCATGCAATCAAATGTTTTCTACAATCTTAAAGAAAATCAGAGGAGATTAAGTGATTTTGTGGTCACTGAACAACAGCTAGCTACAGACTGGAAATTTAGGAGAAATGGAGCTGTATTGAATATGGCCTAAGGCAGAATGGATAGAGAGTAGGGAGGACTATGAGTATAAAATTAACAAAACAAAACAAACCTCTTACATTGTCATAATAGCCAGTTAATTTATACAATTTACTTCAAACCATTTATCAAAAAACTGTGGAAATGTATTTTATTCTATGGGAAAAACTCATTTGAAATATAAACCTGGAGGCTAAGGCTATGACTTTTCTATTGGTCACTGCAAGTTGAAGCAATATTAAGTCTGAGGTGGCACTATGTCTTCAATAACAGCCAACATTTGCTGGGCTCTAGAAAATAAAATGTACCTGGTACATACACATGCAAGTCCAATGTTTTGAGGAGATGAAAATTTGGAGGCGTAAAAGTTGGGATACATAGAATGAAATATAGGGGGAGGTAAGGCTTATAAAACAGGCTTAGGAAAATCCTACGACGCTAGATCAGTCACTAGGTAGAACTTCCATAGGTGAGAAGCAGGTCATTGCTGCTTCCTGTCTCTTGATGGAAAAGTATCAATGCAAAGTGCTCTGAGGAAAGTTGAACCCTAATCAGGACTTTTGTAAGTCTGGAAAACTTTTAAAGATGGCCCTGGTAATGCAAGTCTATTTTTCGAGAACCAACTATAACTAGTTTTGGAAAGGCATATCACTGGCCATCTGGGGGTGAAACTTGTTGGCCATAGCACCCCATGAAACAAAGGAAAACTAAAAATAAATGACCCTCAGTTTTCTGTGGCTTTTTTTACTTCTACAGTAACGGTGGTGAGAAATGGGGTGGAAGGTGCTAAGAATTGCATGGTTTTTAGCTCATCAGTAAGTTTAATTTTGACTCCTGGTATTTTAAATGTGAGATTCTATAATAAGCAAATAAATATATTTTTTTCAGCTATTGAACCATATCAACCTTGATATTTTTTCTATTAGTAAAACCTGAAGAAAGGAAGAAATTGTAGGTGTGTGGAAGGATAGTTCATAGGCACCCCTTTGAGAAGAAAAGAAAGGAGTTGACAGAGTGTTCTTATTGCACATCAAGAAACTCCAAGAATCATTATTTCATGGGATAGGTCTTCACATTTCACATTACTAAGAAGTATTTGCAAAAAGACCAGCATGAAAATAATTGGAACTTATGAGCCAACATTGATTGCTGCGAATGAAGTGTTAGAAAAATTCTGTGAAGAAATTGCTAAACCCTTCCAAAACAAACCCATATATCTTGATGCTCAGTGACTCTAATGTAAAGGTGGGAAAATATGAGGATGAGGAGAATTACATGGGAAAGTATAGCTCAGGAAACATAAATGAGAGAGGTCAAAGAGTGACAGATTACACAGAAGCCTCACACCTCTATATTATGGACACTTCATTTAGAAATATAACTGGTAAGTGCTAGAAACAGTGAGCATCAAATAACACCATAAAAAATTAAACAGATTTTGTTTTAACAGACAGGAAAGGACTTGTGATTGATGTGGGAGTTATCCCTGAGTCAGCTGGCTGTGTTTAGTCAGACCATCAATTAATTAGAGCTAAGATCAGAAATGATTTTTTAAAAGAAGAAAGAGTAAAAATGAGAAAAGATGGAGAGTGTAATTAAAACATTAAACCCTGAATTATTTAAACAAATAATTGTAAATAAAAGTGGGAAATATACAGTAGAACTGACGTCAACATCAACTAGAATAATTTTATCTGGAAGTTAATCAATGGAAATTAAGTGCCACAACAAAGAGATGAAAAGAGCCCAGAAAGTGATTTAGCAAGCAAAACACACACACAGAGAGATGACTGCTAAAGCCAAGACCAGGTTAGAATGTAAACCTGTTTGCAGAATCTTAAGAAGAAAGATGATGAATGGTTTTGAGCAACATCTCCAAAAATAGAGAGAAGAGCAAGGCTAAACCCATTTTAAAGAAACTGTGGCAAGATAACCAACCATGCCTAGGACTGGGATCATTGGGATCACTCAAACAGAAGAAAGATGGAAAAGATTTGCAGAAAGATTTTGACAAATTATTTTTCTCCTTTAAGGATAGTGGAGCCACTATACAATGAACCCCGAGGAAGTAGAAATCGCATTAAAGGGAACAAAGACTAGAAAACCAGCCAGATTGGACAAGTACATAAAAAAGTAGGTCCTTTTTGGAGGTGACACAATTGTGAAGGCATTCAGGAGCTGATACAAAAGGCAGATGGCAATGATACCAAAGGTGTAGGAAAAACCTGAGCCTTATTAAAACTGATGAAAGATCACTAAGAGAGCATCAATAACTTAGCTACCAACCTATATGACTACTGTCCTGTCTATACAAAATCTTTGTGCATAGCTTCTAGACATGAATTGACCACATCCTTGATGAGGTTATTAATAGGGAGTAAGTAGGCTTTCACAAACAATATTCAACCATGAACATGTCTTTACTATCTCACAATTAACTAAATAATGTAGAGTAATAGTATCAAATTCAAATATAAGTGGTGGGGCACTACACTGTGCATAAGGATACCTGTGGGCTGTATATCAACTTAGAAAACTACATATTAACATTATGTTCTATTGTATTTTTATTTATTTTGTTAAATATTTCCCAATTACATTTTAATCTGGTTCAGGCTGCACTCAGGAGTGTTCCAGGGCTTAGCACAGCACCTGGCACTTAGTTGGTACTTAATAAATATTTATTGCTTGACTGATTGCTATCCACATGTTTGACACTTCTGCGTAGAGAATATAATATCCAACTGTGTTCCCTGTTTGTTGATTATGAAAAAGCATTGAAAAATATTGTGATCTTGCACCTTCAGGGGATTTTGGATTTATGGAATCCTACAAAACAAGGAAAAAGGGACAGCCAAATAAATAGCTGCTTTGAAAGTCCATGTCTGTCATTAAAATAAGGTGAGTGATAGTGGGAGTGTAAAAAAAAGAGAAAAAGCATTGAATTTGATAGAACAAAATGACTCCTTATAAGCTTTTATAAAACAGATGCCTTCTATCCAAAATGAAGATGACTCAGTATTCTTTGGAAGATATAAAAACAGAAATAACCCTGTCTAACCCTTCTGATAATAAACACCAGATGAGGCTCACCAAAGGTATACACCAGTGTGATGTAGGAGATTCAGTGTGGGAGTTCATGTTGAGGAATTATTCTATGTGTATGGTGAAGTCCACCAGAGCCTACTATTTGGTGATGACATTGTGTTAATTGAATCAACATCTAAGACACTGCAGAGCTTCCTGAAAGATCTTTATTCACTCAAAGTAGTTTGACCTTTCTATCCACTAAGAAAAGACCAAGTTGCTGAAGAATGTATGTTAACGCTGATTTCAACAAGTATTGGGAGACACCCGATAGAACTTATCTAACAGTATGGGTGTTCCTTTGAAGGGTACAGTTGACCAAGTGGTACTTGTTACCACTCTCTCCCACCCCATTTATCTCTGGGGATTTAATCAGTCACATCTTCTTACAACTATTAGCTCAGATTTTTAGCCTAGGTTGCAATACAAATGGTCTGTCACATCCACATGGCCTCCTCCTCTGCTACTTTACAGTACAATCACAATTGCACAGTCTCCCCCTTCCAAATTAGTAAAATTCTTAAAATTTCAGCAGAGGTTTGGCTCTCTGCACTAATTGAAATTTATGTTTATCTCTAGGTAACACTTGGCCTCTTTATGTTTCAGCCAAAAATTCAGGATAGTGGAAATGTTTAGGTAAAAGAAGTGAGCAGAGTATGTTATAGTATCTTACTAGACCAGCACAGGGAGGGGACGTTGGCGGAAGAGCAAGTAACTGGAGACTAAATAATGTAATACTGAAAGATTGGAGATGAATGGGGATGAATTCTTTGACCCTGGTGATCTAATGAATGAGGATTTCTAGCCCTCAGTCCTGGGTAGTCCCCTCCAGCTTCTGCAGGGGCAATGGCAGAGGGGCAGAAAAAAAGATGCTAGGGATCACGGGTTTCAGATAATCCATAAACATTAACTTCAGTGCTCAGGGCTCTGGCTGTAGAATAATTGTGCAGTGACTTACAAATGTATTTTCTCGTAGAAGAACTGAATTCTAAAATTCTCCTTAGGTAGCCCAGTGGAAAGAATGCTGGGCCAGAAGTCAGGAAGACCCAAGTATGAATCTTGCCTCCAATACTTAATAGCTGTGTGACCCTGGGTGAGTCACTTAACCTTTACCTGCCTCAGTTTCCTCAACTATAAGATGAGGATGATAATATCACCTACCTCACAGGATTGTTGTGAAGATCAAATAAAACATTTGTAAAACACTTAGCGAAGTGTCTGGAACATAGTAGGTCCTTAATAAATGCTTGCTCCCTTCTCTCCCCCTACCCCAAAGGAAATCAGAAGACAAAATGAAGTTTCATCTAAATGGAAGGATGGCTCACAGACTATCTTTGGAGAGAGACAACAAGAAATTGGTTTTACTGCCTTTCTAAAAGCAACAAGAAAAACCATTTCATGAGTTACAAGGAAGCTTTGGTTTTTTATTGCTTATAATTAATAATTGCAAAAGGAGTACCTTGAAAATAATTACAGCTTATGTGCCAACATGTGTTGTAGAAGATAAGGTAGCAGAGAGATTCCACAGACAACTCAATAAACCTCTCGAAATAATGTATACTTTGATACCTAAATACTTCAATGTAATGTGGAAATAAGGGAGGCTGGTGAAAAATAGGTTGGAAAACATGGCTCATGTGTAAGAAATGAATAAAAGGCTGATAGAAAATATAGAAAAATCACACCTATTCACCTACATAAGATGGAATTTTCCTTTGAGAAGAGAATTGGAAATTAAACATGCAACACATCAAATTAAATCACAGAAATGAAATCAATTCCATAATAACAGAGAGAAAACAACTGTTTAATGATATGGGAATCATTTCAAATCAGCTATCTGTATATAATAAGATCAGTATTGCATGGTGGAAAGAATAATGACTTTGGAGTCTGATGGCCTGGATTCAAACCCCACCTTCCGATGCTTATTACCTGTATGACTTTGGGGAAAGCACCTAAACTCCCCGGGCCTTAGCTTCTTTATCCATAAAATAGGGGGTCTGGGCTCTGGTGTCTGTTCTGGATCTAGGATTCTATGATCTTATGACTAGAAACTTGTTATGTACCAAAATAGAAGGAAGAATAAAAAATAAGATCTGACATGCGATTGAGGAATTCTGATTTGACCTATTTAAGCAGCTTGTTGTTGGTGACACATAGGAAATGAATGAAAGAATAGATAGTGACTAAGACTGTCACCATTTCCTAAAGAAGCTTAACTGACATAAAATAATCAGGTTAACAAGAAGAGCCTAGTGAAAAGAGCCTATAAATTTCCTTTAGTGAGCAAACATTTGACCTCTTTACCAAATAGAGTGATACGGTAGCCAAAAGAAATAGTAGTTCAAAATACAAATTCATTGTTAGAAGTTTAGTAAGGAAAGCCCTGGGACATTTTAAGCAGATTTATCTCACAAAGCAGTAGCAGTGAAAAGAAAAACCATTGTTACCTTAATCCCGGGGGGCTGGGGAGGGGCTTCCTTCTCCCAAGTAGCTCTGGTAGCTCTGGTTCAGTTGTGGGGGAGCATGATCTCAAAGACAGGGATTTGGATTTTTACTGAATTTTTGTTCCAGAATAGAAATCTGGGGTTGTGGTGGTGGAGAGGAACGGGATGTTAGGCGCTACTGGGCATGGGGATATCTTGTTCTGTGGAGCTGAAACCAGGCAGAGCAGCAAAAGCAGTGTGAGCAAAGTAGTGTGAGCTGAGAGTCCAATTTCTATCCTCTCTAAAGGAAGGCATTGGGAGGATTTTTAGTTACTTTGATCTTCAGCCCTCTAATCAGAGGGGAGAAAAGGCTGAGGGAGGTGGTGTCCATTCAAGGCTTGAGTTGGCGGTATGGTGATGAGTTTAACTTGGGAGGTGAGAGAGGAATCTTCACAAATTCTGAGAGGTGGACAGAGTAAACAAAACTTGATTTCTTTGGGTGCCCCTCTACATACCTATCGAAGCCAACATAATACCTCCCAGGTCCTTGTCTAACTCCCTTTTCCTCTTCTATTGCAGCAGTCCATCTTTCTCTAATGATAACATATTACTTCCTCCTCGAATACTCTATGCTCTGCCCAAATTGTTCTACCTGCACTCCCTGGACTTGACATTCTATCTCCCACCTCAATTCCTTCTCACCTGCAATGCCGTCTCACCTCCAGTTCTTGGAAGCTTTAAACCTCTTAAAACTCAACTCAAATGCCACCTCCTTCAAGGAGACTTTCCTTTGGCTATGAATGTATCTTTTCATTTGTGTGTGTGTGTGTGTGTGTGTGTGTGTGTGTGTGTGTAGCGGACAGTGAGCAGTAGACTACAGTGGACGGTCAGGAAGACCTGGATTCAAGTCTTACCTCCAGTATATACTGGATGTGTGACCTTGGGCTAGTCATTTAATCTATCACTGCCCTTAGGCAACACTCAAAGAGAGAAAAAAATGCGAATCTATATTTGTAGAGAAAGTTTTCTGCTAATATGTTCTATAACTTTTGTGAAACATAAGCGCTTTGAGGACAGGGACTATTCCTCTTTGGCATTTGTGTCCTTTGCACCTAAGCCAGTGCCTGCACATGGTAGCTGATTAATAAATACTTTTTGATTGTTCAATAGAAAGAGGAGAAGAATCAGAAATTGGTTTGCGAAATTGTTCATTGCTTCAGATGACTTCAAGGAAAGGCCTGTTTTGAAAACATCAGTATTCTTATAGTAATTCTATATTTCTACAAGTCATGGAATACTATAGTCTTTGAAGAATTGAAGTTTCGTGTCATCTAAAGGGTGTTGGAGAGCGACATGGGGTAGGTATGAATCGCTTACAATATGATTGCCAAAGAATTGCATGGGAAAAGTGATGAAAGGATTGTCTTCAAATAATTGTAAGATTGGAAAAGGAAAGTGTATAAAACTATGTTATATGATGTAGGGAATCAAAAATCCTGTAGGGAACCAAGGGATAACTGATGGACAGCTGCTAAGTTTCATTGCATCTACCATAACATCATGTAAAGAGATACAGAGGAAGACCATTGCAGTGGGTAGAATTCCTACCATAATGGTGCAGACTTTAAATGGAGAATCTTCTAGCTAGTGGAAGAGGTGAAGAAAGAAGGCCAATGGAAAATTGAAGTTCACTTCATGCCATTTTTGAACTTAATTGGCTAGTTTTTCAAGTTGTAAATTAGTATGTTACTATAACAAGAGGATGCCTCTTACATAAGTAAATACATTTCACCAGAAGTATATTTAGGCTTTGAGTTATTCCAGGACACTCTAGTACATGAACAAGGATGAAATTGGTTTTTTGTCTGTCTCACAGTACAATGCTATTTATTTTGGTTAAGACTTCACAATTTATAATAAAACTTTACAATTATTGTTATGTATTATTGTGTATAAAACAAGCATGTAGCGCTTCAAGATTTGCAAAGTGTATTGCATGCATTGTCTTGTTGGGCTATCACATCAATCTGTGAGGTTAGTACTATTACCATTATATCCATTTTACAGGCAAGAAATAGGAACTCAGAGAGTTTCACTGCTTTGCCCAGTCCCACAGCTATTTAATGTCTGAGCTGGTTGTTTAGTTCAGGCCTTTCTGACTTCAGGTACAGCTCTACCTTACTGTCTCTCACTTAAAGCCAAAGTTCTGAATTAGAATTATTAAAGCCATAGTGATAGCAATAAAATACAAAAAAAGATAACTATAGCATAGCTTAATTTTTCTCATTTTTTTTGGGAATGATTGTCTATCATAGGTTCCCAAAGTGGGAGACAGTGTCCACTACGGGGTGCTGGAATGATTAGGGTAGGGCTGATAGTAGCCTCTGGTACAATGGTGGGGGTGGTAGAAGCATAAGGAAAGAAGAGAAGATAAGAAAATTTTGAAAAAGCATTCATACGTTTCACCTGTTGTGTAACAGAGTTAAAGTCATAGTGATTACATTATTTTCCAAACAAACATACAAAAAGTCATAACTGATCAGTGGTCAAGTCTGCCAACAGGTCTTAATAAGCAAGTGTTGGCAGATGAATGTGTCCCGCATTGTTGGGAAGTCCAGTATTCATCAGCAGGAATATGTCTGTGTAATGACTTGTTTACAGTACAGTGCTATACAGTTACATGACACAATATTGCATCATCAAAATGTCAATGCAGGAAAAAACCCCACAAATTTACAATAAATTATTAAATTTATGATGCATAATTTCAAAAAATTATATTTTTTGAAATGATGCAAATTTTTTAAAAATCGTTAAAAGATTAAAGTAGATTTCCAGGGGGGTGCTGAATAATTTTTTTTGAAGAGGGGGTGGTAGGCCCAATAAGTTTGGGAACTTCTGTACATAGATCAAATTCAACCTTCTACTCTACTTTGGGTTGTGTTGACTGGGCCCAACAGCAATATAAGACCTAGATTAACTCCTCTAAAAGGCCTATAACCAGGGATGCTCTGGCAAATGTTTAATAACTAGGTCTTTAGAAAAAACATTATGTATGACATACTCTTAAATTTATCTTAATTATCAAGATTTTCCCTGTTGCTTTTAGTCTAGACTATCAATAAAACAACAAATCAAACCCTGATTTATAGTTTTTGCTAATTTCTAGTATGTATATTCTCACTCTGGGCTGGCTCAAGCACACCCCTCCTTATACCCACAGAGGCCTTAGGAAAATGAGGTTAATATAAGGAAAAAGTACTCAAATTGGAGTCCAGACACCTAGATTCAAGCATCTCCTTTGAGATTAGCTAGTCTCACTTACCTGAACTGTCTGCCTCACAGGATCATTTGGGGGAAATGGGCTATAAATCTTGAGTGGCTATGCAAATGTGGTTTATTATAATTAGGAGGATTTTATGTAGCCATCCATGAGGAAAAGCTCCCTTTTCCCCTAATGTCTTTTCTGCCTTACCCCACCACTCTCCCCCAACTGTAGCTTTCATGGTGGCTTGGATTCTTATATGAGTCCAACAAGCAGGTGATGTTGTTAAGCAAGATTGGCTATATAGATGGGCTACTTTCTCCTTGTAATGCCCCCATGTTTGGAATGTGGTCATCCTATTATTTGCCAACTTGCTTTGCTGGTTCTTGTGAGCTAATCTTTCTTAATCAAAGCCTTATCTTTGCTTCTTGTAAAGGAGGTCAAGTATGTGTGCAGAACACTTCAAATGGCATCTCTGCATGTGGAGATGGTGAAGACCCTGATTCCGCTTCCTCACAAAATGGAAGTGCTTTGGATGTACTTTATGGACATAATCCAGAGTGCTTCTTGGAATGCCAGAGTCTGGGCTCATAGCCAGCTTAGCATCTATGATCCTCAGAACATAGATGGACCTTTGGCATCCTAACGCAGTGGCCACTGAGAAAAGGACTCAATCAGCATTGGTGCCACTTTTGGATGTAAATGTTGTGGGACTAATGTTACTGTAGAAACAAAACTAAGTTTAGCCTGAAGTGGCATAGGAGAGAGTAGACCCCTAGTATGTTGGGGGAAATGTTTGAATGTTTATTCTTGCTATAACTTTGAAATAAATATTCATTTGTAAAAACATGAATGCCTTGGCACATGAAGTAATTCAATTTAATAACCAACTACTATTTTTCAGGCGGTGTGCTGCAAGATGGCGATAAAAGTACAAAGAGAAATATAGTTTCTGCCCTCAGGGAAGTTATATTCTACTGCTTGGTAAAGGGGAGCACACAAGAAAGGAGTCCTTGAAAGGTAAGGTAGGAAAGAATGAAACAAACTTTGGCTACTTGAAAGATTTGTCTGGGGTCAACTCATCTTAAACCCATGGGAGCTAGAAGAATATTAAGGTCTATTCAGCTTTACTGAATAGAGAGGCTAGTGATGGGAACCACAATATATTTATTTTCTCAGTGGTGGTGCTTGTTTTACTCTTGCTGCACTAAATTGTTCCCACCTTTCACTATAAAATTACTCTGGTCACTGTGACTGAGTTCTTATTCCTTTATGTAAACAACAACAACAGGTATGCTACTTGAATTCCTAGTAAATTCCAGGATCAAACTCTAAATACTCAAAATGATTCAATAGGTGAAATTGTAAGAAACATTTTCTAGCACCCTTTTCTAATTTATTTGTCACTACCAGGTTCACTTTGGAATGTTAATCCATTAATTTCAACACTATTCATATTGAGACAAGGCAAGCATGTGCCTCTAAAAAGCATTTTGTTTTTGACTTAGAAAGGATAATTTCTCAGTGTGGAGAAACCCGTAATGTACTTTGAGGTAGGCAGCACCCTAACCCATAATGGCCCTAAAGCCATTAGTTCTAGTTAAAAATTCAGATTCATTTGCCAGGGGAATTGCAAAGGAGGAATGCTTTTTATAGCATTTATTTTTATTTGTGTTAGTCACTGAAATTTCATCCCTTTCCTTTATTTCTCTTTACATCTTTTCTGTACAAACCTTGACTGACAGGGCACCTTCGTTACTTGTATCTGAGTTCATATGTCAGCTTTATTTCCTTCTAACCACTGTGATCCCCCTTTCTCTCCATCAGTTTTTTTCTCCCCTTGAAAAAGTGATGCTCCTAGTAGCAGTTCTCAAGGCAACGAAGAAATGAAGGTCTTAAAATTGACTTGTGTAATAATAGCTCAAATTTATATAGCTCTTTATGGTCTGAAAAAAGCACTTTAAATATGATATCTTGTTTGTTCCTCACAAAAACCCTGTGAGGTAGGTGTTGTCATAATCCCTGTTTCACAGATGGGGAAACTGGGGTTCAGAGAGGTTAAGCAACTTGCCTGGGGTCACACACCCAGTAAAGTATCTGAGGTTGGATTTGAATCCCTGACTCCTAAGTTGCTTTCCCAATGGATAGCATCACACAGAGCAAGAATAGCATGGTCTTTTCACAAATGCCAATGAATGATCAAAGGTATAGCATGAAAAAAAGGGGGAAAAGAAGGTGGCTTAGCAGTGCCAGATCTCAAACTGTATTACAAAGCAGTGATCATCACAACAATCTGGTATTGACTAAGAAATAGAGTGGTGGATCATTGAAACTGATTAGGCACACAACACACAGGAGTAAATGACCATAGTAATCTAGTGTTTGATAAGCCCAAAGATCCAAGATTCAGGGACAAGGAATCACTATTTGACAAGAATTATTGGGAAAATTGCAAAGCAGTTTGACAGAAACAAGGTATACACCAACATCTCACACAGTATTCTGAGATAAGGTCAAAATGGGTACATGATTTAGGGTGATATTACAAGCAAATTAGGTGAGCATGTAAGTCATGTAACCAGTCAGATTTATGGATAAGGGAAGAATTTACAACAAAACAAGAGATAGAGAACATTACAGGATGTAAAATGAATAATTTTGATTATATCAAATCTAATGCAGCCAAGAAGAGGCAAAGCAGGAAACTGGGAAAATTTTTCTTATGGCAAGTTTCTCTGGTAAAGGACTCAAACTTATAAGAATACAAGTCATTCTCCAATTAATAAATGATTAAAAGATATAAACAGGCAGTTTCAAAGGAAGAAATCAAAACTATCTATAGTTACATAAAAAAATGCTCTAAATCTCTGTTGATCAGAGAAATGCAAATTAAAACAACTCTGACGTACCACCTTACATATATCAGATTAACTAACATGACAGAATAGAAAAATCAAAAATGTTGGAAGAGATATGGGAAAAATCAGACACATTTACTTTTGGTGGAGTTGTGGACTGATCCAACCATCCTAGAAACTAATTAGGAGCCATGCACAAAGTGCAATAAAACTGTGCATACACCTTGACCCAGCAATACCACTACTGAGTCTGTACCATGGAGAGATCAAAGGAAAAGGAAAAGGACCTATATGTAGACAATTTTTTATAGTAGTTCTTTTTGTGGTAGCAAAGAATTGGAAATTGAGGGGATGCTTATCATTTCAGGAATGGCTGAACAAGTTGTGGTATATGATTGTGATGGAATACTATTGTGCTATAAAAAATGATGAGAAGGCTGTTTTCAGAAAAACCTGGGAAGACTTATATGAACTGATGCAAAGTGAAATGAGCAGAACCAGGAGAACATTGTAGACAGTAACAGCAATATTGTATGATCAACTGTCAATGACTCAGCTATTCTTAGTAATACAATGATCCAAGGTAATTCCAAAAGATTCATGATGAACAATGCTACCCATTTGCAGAGAAAGAACAGATGGAGCCTGAAGGTAGATTGAAGCATACCTTTTACTTTTATTTTATCATTATTGGTGTTTTGAGTCTGTTTTCTTTTGCAACATGGCTAATGTGGAAATATTTTGCATGACTGTATAATCTATATCAAATTTTTTATCTTCTCAAGGAAGCAAGAGGGGAGGTAGAGAGGAAAGGAAAAAATATAGAATTCAAAATTATTTTTAAGAAAAGGAATATTAAAACTTTTGTTTATATGTAAGAAAAAATAAAATAAAAATTAAATGTAAAAAAAGTATAGCATATTATAGTGGGAAAGGATGCTGGACTTGAAATCAAGAAGATCTAGGCTCTCCTCTGGACTCACTGCCTTGCTCTGGGATCTTGGGAAAATCACTCCTTCCTCCTGGACCTCATTTTTCTCATCTGTAAAGGGATGGAGTGGATTTTGAATGATCCCTTTCAGCCTGCAACCTTATTTCATTAGAAGGCAATAGATGTAAGACAAACCAAAAAGGAAAATTTTCCTCTAATTCATGTCTACAGATAGAAATAATGAAAAAAGTTGAATTCCTTCTTTTTTTGAAAAACAAAAATTAAGAAACAAACACAATTTAATGACTTTTTTTGTATGTTGGTTATAAACTAAAAAGTATATGTGTTTCTGTAATGGTAATCAGGGTGGGACTTTTTTACTGTTTTCTCTTTTGGAGCACTGAGGTAATCAAATACCTTTGATGAGTCTTGCCTTTCAAATGTAATGGCAAGCAAAGTGGGACTTTTTGCTATTTTTGTTTGAGTGCTTCTCAGCACTGAGGTAATCAAGTGCCTTTGAGGAGTCTTACCTTTGTTTCAATTGGGAGTCTTTGATTCAATCAAGAGTCTTTGATGATATGCTTAAGAAACAAGAAAGCCCCAGGCCCCACACTTTTTTGTTAAGTAGGCTCTGAGCCCTCAGGTCCCTGAACAGGGTATATGAGCTCTGGAGTTGGTGGTTTGCTTTTGCGGGCACACTCATTGGAAGAGTGTTGGTGTGGAGATGCTGGGTAGCTGTTAAGGAGTCCTTCAGCTTTAAAAACCCAGATGTTGGTGCTTTTCCCTCTCTGGTAACTATGTATGTATAGCTTTGGTCAGTAAGCTACAAGCCTGTCTGTTTATATTGTCTCTGTTTGTAATTTCTGTTTGCGTTTTCTCTGAAGTTCAGAGTGCTAACTTTTCCCAATGCACTAAGTGAATGATATATGTATGTTTAATTAAAGTGAGATTGTAAACCCCTTAAAGTTGCTTTCCTTAGAAAAGCAGATCAAAGAACCTGTGCTGGCAACCCTCCTGTGTGCTCTTGTTGTTGTTTCACCTCCACAGCAGCTGCTAGCAACATTGTTGTTACAATTTCCTGCATTGTTGTCTTTAGTTTCAGTTGGTTTCTTAGGTAAGCAAGTACCTTCCTCTGTGATCACAGGCAAATTTTGATGTGAGGCATGTGTGAAAATGTTAATTCACAAAAGGAATTTTAAATTACAGCAGTTTTCTTTTTTTGAGGGGGGAATAACTGTATTGTAATCACAGTTGTGATGACAAAGAAGTGAAAAAATTAATTATATTTTAAAAATAAGGATTATTTAAATCACATCATAGGTTTTTTTTCCAGAGAAGTATAAAAGAAAAATCAAGGGTCACAACAAAACCCAAAGTAGCATGAAGGGGCCAGCTTCCCACCCCTGGCTTTATCTCTAAGGTATTTTTCAGGTCTAACATTCTATGATTCTATAAATAAAGGAACATAAGAATGGCTACAATAGGCCCACCTTTAGTCCATCAATTCCAGTTTTCTGTTGCTAATAGAGGCTTCCAAAATACATGCAATAGGAGAGTATGCTTTTCTTAAAGAAAGATATATCAATAATCCTATTTTAATCATATTTTTATTTTTTAAATTGGTTGATACATTTTGTTTTGATACAACCCTGTCCGACAAATATACAAACAAGCCCCCAACTGGAAGACAGTATATTTACTGCTAATAGAATGGAGGAGGTATCCTTTAATTTCAAGCAGACAGTTTTAACATTGAATCATTGTATTTGACCAGAGTTTTGTTGCCTTTCATTATTAACTTTATGTTGTAGTCATTGGGAATATTTTTCCTAGAGCTCTGCTTTCATCAATAATACTTTGATAGATCTTTTTTTTAAAGGAAACCAGGCTTAGGATGATTAGTATCCATAGTCATATAAAGATAATAGTAGGATTCCAAAGAGATATAGAAAAGTACCATATCTCCTTTTTTCCGCCGGCTCCATCATATTCCAGTGAGTTGCCAAAATGACGAACACAAAAGGAAAAAGGAGAGGGACACGCTACATGTTTTCTAGGCCCTTTCGAAAACATGGTGTTGTCCCTTTGGCTACGTATAGGCGAATATACAAGAAAGGTGATATTGTAGATATCAAGGGTATGCGCGCAGTTCAGCAAGGAATGCCCCACAAATGTTACCATGGCAGGACTGGACGAGTCTATAATGTTACTCGACATGCTGTAGACACTGTTGTAAACAAACAGGTTAAGGGCAAGACTCTACCCAAGAGAACTAATGTGCGTATTGAGCATATTAAGCATTCTAAGAGCAGAGATAGCTTCCTGAAGCGTGTAAAGGAAAATGATCAGAAGAAGAAGGAAGCCAAAGAAAAAGGCACTTGGGTTCAACTGAAACGCCAGCCTGCTCCACCCAGAGAAGCACACTTTGTGAGAACCAATGGCAAGGAACCTGAACTGTTGGAACCAATCCCCTACGAATTCATGGCATAAATGACTGCTAAAAAAACAATAAAAAAAACCTTGGATTATGAAAAAAAAAAGTACCATATCTCCTATACATAAACTCTAATGTATAAATGTCTCAGGTACCTGTCTTTGACCCTTTGTTATCTGACATTTGTTTCAATGACTTGTAAGAAAATATAGATGGGATAATCAAATTTACAGTTAACACAAAATTAACACAATAGCTAACATATTGGATGACAGCATCCAGATCCAAAAATGTCTCAACAGGCTAGAATGTTGGACTGGATCCAATAAGACGAAATTAACAGATGCAAATGCAAGGTCCTACACTTGAGTTCAAAAAATAACTTCCTAAGTGCAAGATATAGGAGACAAGGAAAGGTCTGAAAAAGATCTGGGGGTGTTAGGGGACTGCAAACTCAATATGAGCCAACAGTGTGACATTGTCTCCAAAAAAGTACTGAGAGACCCAGCGAAGGGAATATTTTATAACTGTTACATTGATACTCTTTTCTTTATTATTTTCTTTTATACTTTTGGTATCAGTATTACTAGTCTTCTAAAATTCTCTCTTACCTTCCCGCCCTCAAAAAAGGTGGCCTCCCTTGTAACAAATAAAAAGGCTATATAGCATCCCCCTCTGAGGCTACTTCTCAACTCCTCCTTTCTTCTGTAAGTTAATTACTTCTTCCCTCAGGGTTCTAAAGCTAAACTCGAGTCTTGTGAGGTCCTCACTTGCCTATTCCTCATTGATTACCAGTTAACTAGTCATAGTTAATTAGCTTTTGGTTAGTACTAGTTACTGAGATGGTGTTGTAAGAACAGTTATTAGGAAACCAGTCCCTACAAAAGTCTGAGACACCCTTTCTGACAAGTACGTGCAAAATTCAGGGTGAAGTGGGTTCAAGCTTAGAAAGAGCATGTCTCAAAGGAGTAGCTTTCATGTCCTGATTATTTGAAGCCCTTTTGTCCCTTTATGGAGTCATCACGAAATCCCTGTGAATTCTGTGTGGCTCTCTGAGGATCTCAGAAAGTTGATAAATTTGTAAAATTCTGAGGCTGTCTGCTGTGATGAGTCTAGTTTGTCCCCTGTTCCTACGTAGATGCTGCTGTCACCCACTTCTACCAGCTCAGATGGGAAACACATATTCTTTTTTTAGAGGGAATGGCAGGGTGAATTTTGGCTCATTTCACCCCTCCTGCCTTCTTTGTTGCTTTCTGTACAGGTACAAGTGTCTGGTTCCTCAGAGAACATCCAAAGCTTAACTCTTAAACTAGTTAATTGAATGTTTCCCTTTGGAATTGCCTTCTCTGATCACACATAGACCTGGAGATATGTCTATTTCTTCAACCAATCCCAATACATTTTCTCATTTGATTTCATCCTATGGCTCCACTCACTTCATTCTTTGCCAACCTGATTAACTAGGTTGTTTTCAGATAATTTATTTCTCGATTGACCACATATTGATTCTTAACTTTAGGGGCCATGGAGAGTTGAAGACAAATTCTCCTAGCCTATTCACAACGAAGAAAAAACCCCTTTCTCTTTCTCCCTCTCAACCACTATCTCTTCTCAAAGTTGGGTCATTTCCCTCCTTGCTTCTTTTTATAATAATTAGGAGTAGTTAAGATTGTGAATTTTAGCTAAATGGGACATGATTCCTGCTCCCACTCTTGGGATTTATCACCCAGATTCCACAATTCTTGGATAACTGGATACCAAGCAACAACTTCAGGCCATTCTGGCATTAAGAGTGGTTTCTTTCTCTTAATTACCACCTCTCTCCAACAGTCAGGGAATGGTGCCAGGCTTGCTTGACTATGACAATCTGTTTTGGGCAGTAACTTCAATCTGTTCTTTCTTTCTTTTCTTTTCTTTTTTTTTCTGGTTCAATCAAGCTCTAAAATTATAAGGATCAGTTTTACCCTCTGTGGATAGAGTGGTAGTTACATGGAGTATAAACAGAGAGCACACAGTATGTAGGGCCTTCTTCCCAATAAATGTGTATCCTGATTCCCTCAGCAAAAGACCCTCACCTATTAGCAGGGCAGAGAAGTCTAGCAGGGTTAGGTAGGATAATACATACCTACCTACATACCTACATACATATGGACACACATGCACACACATATACATAAACACACATACATATGTATGCATATAAGAGTATATTTTTATGTGTAAATATATATGTATATGTGTGTGTATGTGTGTGTGTGCGCACACGTGTGTATATCCTAGACCAGAGGCCTCTTACTATCAGATGGTCGTTTCCCCTTGGGTAGTATTTACCACCTGCAACATTCATCTAAGGAGAGTTGTTTATCAACTCAGTGCAAATCAGTGACCCAATTGTAGCCTACCGCTTTCAGCAGTGAAGTATTATTGTCCCTGTCTTCCCAAGCTCTTTCAATACTGTATTCCCATCTTTTGTCATTTTCTGCCAATTTGCTGGGTATGAAGTGAAACCTCAAAGTTGTTTCAATTTGCATTTCTTTTATTATTAGTGATTTGTAGTGGGAGTTTCCATTCTTAATGTTGAAGTAGGATGGAGTGGGTTTTTTAAAAGGAAGTACATAATACTGCCTTTTGAGTTATTCATCCAATTTTTCTTTAATTTGTTGATGTCTTTTGTTTTTATGTCACAGTCATTTCCAAATATCCCCTTCCTTTCTCTCCTACTCACTGACCCTTCCTTTGCAAAAAAACAAACAAAAAAACTCATAAAGTAATTTAGCAAAACCAACATATCATCTTTGTCTGCCAGCATATGTATCAATCCCTACCCAGAATGCTTTTCCTCCACTTGTCTGATATAAGAAGGGAAGCATTTTTTTTCCTCATCTCTTCTTTGAGACCAACCATGGTTATGATTACAATGTTCAATTCTGTTTTGTTTTCATTTTTGTTTATATAAGTGTGGGGGCTGATTGATTAAATCAACCAAATCACCCTCACCAATTTAAAGTGTCAGGACGCTATGCCTTCTTATATTAACTAGGAGCAAAACGTCTCTATTGAAACAATCAATCATTGACTTTAGATTAAGTGCAAAAAAGTTTTTGATCAATTCATATGTCTTTGAAAATCCCTAGATTCCTTCAAGTGATGTTGCATCGGAAGTACAAATTAGATGTAGACCACCATCTTATACCATATGCCATAATAAATCCAAAATTGTTATATGTTCTGGATATTAAAGATCATCCCATAAAAAACTTAGAAGAGAACAAGATCAGGTCCATTTCACAGCTATGACTAGGAAATGAATTCTTAACCAAAGGATAAAAGTAATTCAAAGATATAACTGATAACTATAATTACATGAAATTGAAGAGATTTTGCATAAACAACAGTAATGGCACTAGGATGAAATGGAAAGTCTTCAATTGGGAAAAATCTTTTTGTTCAATATCTCTGATAAGGGACTGATATCTAAGAAATTTGAACAACTAGTAGAGACACATGATCAAAAGTTTTTCTCTAAAAAATAAGCTGTGAAAGGATATGAAAAACAAGTTCTCAAAAGACTTGCAAACTATTAGCATCATATAAAAAAATACTCTGAATCAATGATATCAAATTCAAATAGAAACGGGGACCACAGGGCGGAGCCAAGATGGCAGCTGGAAAGCAGGGACTAGCGTGAGCTCCCCGCTGAGCCCCTCCAAAAACCTATAAAAAATGACTCTGAACCAATTCTAGAACCCAGAAAATAGCAGAGGGAAGCAAGGCTCCAACCTAGGACAGCCTGGATGGTCTTTGGGTGAGGTCTATCCTGCATGGAACTGGGAGCAGAGCAGAGTGGAGCAGAGCCCAGCATGGGCGGCGTGGACCAACCAGACCAGGAGCTGGGTGCAACAAGCCCTAGCGCCCTGAATCACTGAGCTGCAGCAGTTACCAGACTTCTCAACCCACAAACACCAAAGACAACAGAGAAGGTTAGTGGGAAAAGCTGTGGGGGACAGAGTTATAAAGGAGTTCAAGGTTTGGCCACTGCCCCGGGGCAGAGGAGGTGGGGCAGCTACAGAACTACAGCTGCAGTTACTTCTGGCCCCAGGCCCACCTGGTGGGAGGAATTAAGTGGCAGATCAGAGCAGGAGTGAAGAGCCTGCTGAAGATCTAAGCCCAGTCCAGGTTGGGGGTTCTTGGGGAAGGAGAAGTGCTGGTGTGGCAGAGCTGGTGCATCCCCCCCGGTTTGGAACACAGTTCTCTTAACTCTACAAGCAGTCATACCCTGCTGAAAAACTCAAAGGTCAAGTTAGTTGGCTGGGAATATGGCCAGACAGAGAACACACACCCAGATTCAGTCTCAGACTCTGGAATCTTTCTTTGGTGACAAACAAGACCAAAACATACAGCCAGAAGAAGTCAACAAAGTCAAAGGGCCTACAAAAAAAGCCTCCAAGAAAAACGTGAATTGGTCGTAGGCCATGGAAGGGCTCAAAAAGGATTTGGAAAAGCAAGTTACAGAGGTAGAGGAAAAATTGGGAAGAGAAATGAGAAGGATGCGAGAAAACCATGAAAAACAAGCAATGACTTGCTAAAGGAGACCCCAAAAAAATACTGAAAAATACACTGAAGAAAACAACACCTTAAAAAATAGACTAACTCAAATGGCAAAAGAGCCCCAAAAAGCCAATGAGGAGAAGAATGCCTTGAAAGGCAGAATTAGCCAAATGGAAAAGGAGGTCCAAAAGACCACTGAAGAAAATACTACCTTAAAAATTAAATTGGAGCAAGTGGAAGCTAGTGACTTTATGAGAAATCAAGATATTATCAAACAGAACCAAAGGAATGAAAAAGTGGAAGACAATGTGAAATATCTCATTAGAAAAACCACTGACCTGGAAAATAGATCCAGGAGAGATAATTTAAAAATTATTGGACTACCTGAAAGCCATGATCAAAAAAAGAGCCTAGATACCATCTTTCAAGAAATTATCAAGGAGAACTGCCCTGATATTCTAGAGCCACAGGGCAAAATAGAAATTGAAAGAATCCACCCATTCGCCTCCTCAAATAAATCCCAAAAAGAAATCTCCTAGGAATATTGTCGCCAAATTCCAGAGCTCCCAGATCAAGGAGAAAATACTGCAAGCAGCCAGAAAGAAACAATTTGAGTATTGTGGAAACCCAATCAGAATAACCCAAGATCTGGCAGCTTCTACATTAAGAGATCGAAGGGCTTGGAATGTGATATTCCGGAGGTCAATGGAGCTAGGATTAAAACCTAGAATCACCTACCCAGCAAAACTGAGTATCATGTTCCAAGGCAAAATATGGATTTTCAATAAAATAGAGGACTTTCAAGCTTTCTCAGTGAAAAGACCAGAACTGAATAGAAAATTTGACTTTCAAACACAAGAATCAAGAGAAGCATGAAAAGGTAATCAAGAAATGGATATTGCAAGGGACTTACTAAAGTTGAACTGTTTTGTTTACATTCCTACATGGAAAGATGATGTGTATGATTCATGAGACCTCAGTATTAGGGTAGTTGAAGGGAATATGCATATATATATATGTTTATGTATATATATAAGTGAATGTATATGTATGTATATATCTATGTGTATATGTATGTATGTGTATGTATGTGTATATATATATGTGTGTGTTTATATATATATATATGTAAAAGAGAGAGAGCAGACACAGGGTGAGTTGAAGATGAAGGGAAGATATCTAAAAGAAATAAAATGAAATTAAGGGATGAGAGAGCAACATACTGAGAGAGGGAGATAGGGAGAGATAGAATGGGGTGGATTATCTTGCATAAACGTGGCAAGAGGAAGCAGTTCTGTGGGAGGAGGGGAGAGGGCAGGTGAGGGGGGAATGAGTGAACCTTGCTCTCATCAGATTTGGCCTGAGGGGGAATACCATACATACTCAGTTTGGTATCTTACCCCACAGGAAACAAGAGGGAGGAAGATAAAAAAAAATAAAAGGGGGGGGATGATGGAGGGGAGGGCAGATGGGGGTGGAGGTAATCAAAACAAACACTTTGGAAAGGGGCAGGGTCAAGGGAGAAAATTCAATAAAGCGGGATGGGTTGGGAAGGAGCAAAATGTAGTTAGCCTTTCACAGCATGAGTATTGTGGAAGGGTTATACATAATGATACATGTGTGGCCTAGGTTGAATTGCTCGACTTCTTAGGGAGGGTGGGTGGGAAAGGAAGAGGGGAGAGAATTTGGAACTCAAAGTTTTAAAATCAGATGTTCAAAAAAAAAGTTTTTGCATGCAACTAAAAAATAATATACACAGGCAATGGGGCATAGAAATTTATCTTGCCCTACAAGAAAGGAAGGGAAAAGGGGATGAGAGAGGAGGGGAGTGATAGAGGGGAGGGCTGACTGGGGAACAGGGCAACCAGAATATATGCCATCTTGGAGTGGGGTGGAGGATAGAAATGGGGAGAAAATTTGTAATTCAAACTGTTGTGAAAATCAATGCTGAAAAACAAATATGTTAAATTAATAAATTTAAATTAAAAAAAATTAGATTGGAGCAAGTGGAAGCTAGTGACTTGATGAGAAATCAAGATATTATCAAACAGAACCAAAGGAATGAAAAAATTGAAGACAATGTGAAATATCTCATTGGAAAAACCACTGACCTGGAAAATAGATCCAGGAGAGATGATTTAAAAATTATTGGACTACCTGAAAGCCATGATCAAAAAAAGAGCCTAGATATCATCTTTCAAGAAATTATCAAGGAGAACTGCCCTGATATTCTAGAGCCACAGGGCAAAATAGAAATCGAAAGAATCCATCGATCGCCTCTTCAAATCGATCCCAAAAAGAAATCACCCAGGAATATTGTTGCCAAACTCCAGAGCTCCCAGATCAAGGAGAAAATACTGTAAGCAGCCAGAAAGAAACAATTTGAGTACTGTGGAAACACAATTAGAATAACCCAAGATCTAGCAGCTTCTACATTAAGAGATCGAAGGGCTTGCAATATGATATTCCAGAGGTCAATGGAACTAGGATTAAAACCAAGAACCACCTACCCAGCAAAACTGAGTATCATGCTCCAAGGCAAAATATGGATTTTTAATAAAATAGAGGACTTTCAAGCTTTCTCAGTGAAAAGACCAGAGCTGAATAGAAAATTTCACTTTCAAACACAAGAATCAGGAGAAGCATGAAAAGGTAATCAAGAAAAAGAACAAGAAAAAGAAATTTCAAGGGACTTGCTAAAGTTGAACTGTTTTGTTTACATTCCTACATGGAAAGATGATGTGTATGATTCATGAGACCTCAGTATTAGGGTAGCTGAAGGGAATATGCATATATATATATATATATATATATATATATATATATATATATATGTTTATGTATATATATGTATATGTGAGTGTGCATGTATATTTATATGAGAGAGAGAGAGAGAGTGAGCACAGGGTGAGTTGCAGATGAAGAGAAGATACCTAAAAGAAATAAAACCAAATTAAGGGATGAGAGAGGAATGTATTGAGAGAGGGAGAAAGGGAGAGATAGAATGGGGTAAATTATCTCACATAAAAGTGGCAAGAAAAAGTGGTTCTGTAGGAAGAGAAGAGAAGGCAGGTGAGGGGGGAATGTGTGAATCTTGCTCCCATCAGATTTGACCTGAGGAGGGAATACCATCCCTACTCAATTGGGTATCTTACCCCACAGGAAAAAAGGAGGAAGAAGAAAAAAAAGGGGGAGATGATAGAAGGGAGGTCAGATGGGGGTGGAGGTAATCAAAAACAAACACTTTGGAAATTTGGAACTCAAAGTTTTAAAAAAAAGATGTTCAAAAACAAAAAAAAACTTTTTGCATGCAACTAGAAAATAAAATACACAGGCAATGGGGCGTAGAAATTTATCTTGCCCTACAAGAAATGAAGGGAAAAGGGGATGGGAGGGGAGCGGGGTGACAGAATGGAGGGTTGAATGGGGAACAGGGCAACCATAATATATGCCATCTTGGAGTGGGGGGGAGGGTAAAATTGGGGAGAAAATTTGTAATTCAAACTCTTGTGAAAATCAATGTTGAAAACTAAATTAAAAAATCATAAAAAAAGAAAAAAAAGAAAAAAAAAGAAAAGGGACCACTAAACAGTAAATAAGGATCCTTGCTGACTGCATTTTGACTTAGAAAAGTACTTATTGAAATTATCTGTTATATTGTATTTTTATTTATTTTGTTAAATATTTCCCAAACTACATTTTAATCTGGTTCCTGCAGCAAATAGTTGGCAGGAAGTGTTACCAGCTGTCTCATTTGATACCTCTGCTCTTCATCATTATGAATAAGAGAAATACAAATAAAAACATCTGTGGGGTTTCACCTAATGTAGTTGTTTCCTTTTGTGGAATTTTTTTTCTTTCTTTATGTGGTATTTATTCTTTATTATAAAGGATGTCTTTCTGGTAGGGAAGGGGGAAAGAGATAATATTGAATTAAATAATGTGAAGACAAAATATAAATAAATAATGATGAAATAAAATATAAAATTATTTTAAAATTAAACACTAATTGAATTGAATGCATCTCTCAGAGTTGAATTTCGGCAGAGTGATAGACCAGTGTTTATGATAATTTTGGTCTGTGGAACCTTCCCAACACTTCTCAAATCACAGCATCTATTCAGCTCTTCAATTTAATCTAAGGCTTGCCCTGAGACTGCCCACTGCCAAGAGGCACCATTGGACTACCTCTTAAATTATAGAAAAATCACTTGAAGCTGGTGCTTACGCACAGACAGAAGAAGCAATCAGGAAGGTAGAAGGTATCGATATTAATATTCAATAGTGAGTAGTCCTATTGGCTAGAAGGTTAGGCTTTCTCGAAGATTTTTAGTATTTCTCTTTGATACTTGGATGAATCTGTGAGCTTAGAGTTGTGAGTACACCTTCCATAGGTCCAAATTATAATCTGTCTTCATCTTCTCATCTGTTGTAATTATTCTCCATAACCTTCCATAAATATTTCATAAAAGTTAGCCAGGATAGTGGAGACCTTCCCTTAGGACTTTCATACTTTATGAATACCAATGAAATATATCCTATTCACCTGCCCAAATACCACCCCCCCACTCCCTTTTCTGGTAATGCATATCCCTGACAATATCTTTTACATAACTTCTTACATGCAAATCATCATTGATAATAATGCTGCAGCCTACTTCTACCCACCATCTGTCTTTCTATTACCCTTTGGAGCACCTGTGATTTTTATTTTTCTGAAGTCATTCTCCTACCATAATTGATTCAAATCTTCATGGGTATCAGAGAAGTATATATTTTCTTTTTTTATCCATTTTGTTAACTTTTCCCTTTCTGGCTAAGATAACATGCCTCCCTTAGATATAGTCACATAACAAACCCAAAACAATTGAACACACACACACACACACACACACGCACACACGCACACAAATAGTACAGTGACTATAAGCTGTAGGCAGAACTTAATTGATAAGGAGGTTGAGGAGAGGGGCTTTGTGTGAAATGTTTTCATATAAATTTAAAAGCCTGCTAGATAATTTTAAGATTTACAGGATAATAACAATTATAGTTAGGGGAGGGAATGAGGAAACGAGCATTTACATAGCAACTATTATGTGCATCCCCATTTTACAGTTGGGGAACCTGAGGCAAACAAAGGTTATGTGACTTGTGCAGGGTCACACAACTACTAAGTGTCTGAAGCCAGATTTGAACTCAGGTCTTTCTGACTCCAGGTTCAGCATTCTCTCTAATATGCCACTAACTGCCTCTAGTTAAGCATATAAAATAGGTAAATACATGAAAAAGTTTCCTGCTTTTAAGCAAAAGCAGATTCAGAAAGAAATCTGTTCCTACTATCTCTGTAGGTGAGATTATTACCATCTTTTAAAATACCTTTCTCCGGGCAACATCTAGGAGTTAATGCCGTCATTGTAATAATAGTATTCTCCATTGTAATAGAAACACTTATGTAGTTCTAATTATAGTACTTTGAATTTTAAACAGTGAACTTCCCTTTGAAGACCCAGTTGTTCAGTCATTTCAGTTGTGTCCAACTCTTTGTGACCCCATTTGAGGTCTTCTTGGCAAAGATACATGGGAGTGGTTTGCCATTTCCTTCTCCAGATCATTTTGAGCATAAGGAAACTGAGGCAAAACGGAGTTAAGTGACTTGCCTAAGGTTACAGAGCTAAGTAGGTGTCTGAGGACAGATTTGAATTCAGAGAAATGTCTTTGGACTCCAGGGACTGGCACTCTATCTACTGCGCCACCTAGCAGCACTTTGAACATAAAAAAGTAATTAGATAAAAAGGACTGTTTACAGGCACACTGATAAAAGACCAATGGGTTTATACCATGTGGAGTACTATTGTGCTCAATTTCTTGCAGGTCAGGGAGATTCTTGTGAAAAATAACATGGACTTCTGGTAATCATAGTTCAGATGGAGAAGTAGTATCATTGGGAGTGGTGGCCGACTCCCATAATCCCTGCTATCAGGGAAGCTGACCCTGGTAGATCTCTTGACCTTAGAACTTATGAACTGCAGTAGGACTAAGCCGATTGAGTGTCCATGTTAACTTTGAAACCAATATAGGGAGCCCCTGGGAACAGGCTGCTTAAAGATGGAGTACTGAGCTAAATTGGAAAGAGAACAAGTCAAAGCTTCTATGTCCATTGGTAGCGGGATTGGGACTGTGAGTTGACACTTCCATCTTGAGTGAGATAGGGAGCATCAAGACTGAGAGGAGAGAGGGGGGCGGAGGCAAGATGGCAGCTAGAAAGTAGGGACTTGCATGAGCTCCCCGCCAGGTCCGTCCAAACACCTATAAAAAATGGCTCTGAACAAATTCTAGAACTGCAGAACCCACAAAATGGCAGAGGGAAGCGGGGATCCAGCCCAGGACAGCCTGGATGGTCACTGGATGAGGTCTATCACACACGGAGTGGAGGAGAGCAGAGCTTAGCGTGGGCAGTGGCAGGAGAACCAGACCAGGAGCCAGGCGCAACAAGCCCTAGCACCCTGAATCAGTGAGCTGTGGAAGTTACCAGACTTCTCAACCCACAAACACCAAAGACAACAGAGAAGGTTAGTGGGAAAAGCTGTGGGGGACAGAGTGAAAAGAGTTCACAGTTTGGTCACCACCCTGGGGACAGCAGGGGTGGTGCAGTTACAGAACTACAGCTGCAGTTGCTTCTGGCCCCAGGCCCACCTGGTGGGAGGAATTAAGTGGCTGATCAGAGCAGGACTGCAGAGCCGGCTTAAGATCTGAGTCAGGTCCAGGTTGGCGGTTCTTGGGGAAGGAGGAGTGCTGGTGTGGCAGAACTGGCTGTATAGAAATAGCTCTGAAATCAACAGCACATCCCCTCAAGCTTGGAACAAAGTACTCTTTGCTCTACAAGCAGTCATACCCTGACGAAAAACTCAAGGGTCAAGTAAGTTGGCTGGGAACATGGACAGGCAGTGAAATGCACCCAGATTCAGTCTCAGACTTTGGAATCTTTCTTTGGTGACAAAGAAGACCAACACATACAGCCAGAAGAAGTCAACAAAGTCAAAGAGCCTACAGCCTCCAAGAAAAACATGAACTGGTCTTAGGCCGTGGAAGAGCTCAAAAAGGATTTGGAAAAGCAAGTTAGAGAAGTAGAGGAAAAATTGGGAAGAGGAATGAGAATGATGCAAGAAAACCATGAAAAACAAGTCAATGAGTTGGTAAAAGAGACCCAAAAAAATACTGAAAAAAATATTGAATAAAACAACACCTTAAAAAATAGACTAACTCAAATGGCAAAAGAGCCCCAAAAAGCCAATGAGGAGAAGAATGCCTTGAAAGGCAGAATTAGCCAAATGGAAAAGGAGGTTCAAAAGACCACTGAAGAAAGTACTACCTTAAAAATGAGATTGGAGCAAGTGGAAGCTTGTGAATTGATGAGAAATCAAGATATTATCAAACAGAACCAAAGGAATGAAAAAATGGAAGACAATGTGAAATATCTCATTAGAAAAACCACTGACCTGGAAAATAGATCCAGGAGAGATAATTTAAAAATTATTGGACTACCTGAAAGCCATGATCAAAAAAAGAGCCTAGATATCATCTTTCAAGAAATTATCAAGGAGAACTGCCCTGATATTCTAGAGCCAGAGGGTAAAATAGAAATTGAAAGAATCCACAGATCGACTCCTGAAAAAGATCCCAAAAAGAAAACTCCTAGGAATATTGTCGCCAAGTTCCAGAGCTCCCAGGTCAAGGAGAAAATACTGTAAGCAGCCAGAAAGAAACAATTTGAGTTTTGTGGAAAAACAGTCAGGATAACACAGGATCTAGCTAGCAGCTTGTACCCTAAGGGACTGAAGGGCTTGGAATACATTATTCCGGAGGTCAATGGAACTAGGATTAAAACCAAGAATCACCTACCCAGCAAAACTGAGTATCATGCTCCAAGACACAATATGGATTTTTAGTAAAATAGAGGACTTTCAAGCTTTTTCAGTGAAAAGACCAGAGCTGAATAGAAAATTTGACTTTCAAACACAAGAATCAAGAGAAGCATGAAAAGGTAAACAAGAAAGAGAAATCATAAGGGAGTTACTAAAGTTGAACTGTTTTGTTTTCATTCCTACATGGAAAGATGATGTGTATGATTCATGAGTCCTCAGTATCACAGTAGCTGAAAGGAATATGCATATATATACATATATGTGTGTGTGTGTATGTATATATACATATGTGTGTGTCTATGTATGTATATATGTAGGTGTATATATACATATATATGTGTGTGTCTATGTATGTATATATGTAGGTGTATATATACATATATATGTGTGTATATATATATACATATATATATACATATATATATATATATATATATATATATATATATATACACAGAGGGCACAGGGTGAGTTGAATAAGAAAGGATATCTAAAAAAATAAAATCAAATTAAGGGATAAGAGAGGAATATATTGAGAGAGGGAGAAAGGGAGATATAGAATGGGGTAAATTATCTCACATAAAAGTGGCAAGAAAAAGTGGTTCTGTAGGAAGGGAAGAGGGGGCAGGTGAAGAGGAATGAGTAAATCTTGCTCTCATCGAATTTGACCTGAGGAAGGAATACCATACATACTCAATTGGATATCTTACCCCACAGGCAAGAAGGAGGAAGAAGATAAAAAAGGGGAGATGATAGAAGGGAGGGCACACAAGGGGAGGAGGTAATCAAAAACAAACACTTTCTAAAAGGGACAGGGTCAAAGGAGAAAATTGGGTAAAGGGGGATAGGTTAGGAAGGAGCAAAACATAGTTAATCTTTCACAACATGAGTATTGTGGAAAGGTTTTACATAATGATACGCATGTGGCCTGTGTTGAATTGCTTGCCTTCTTAGGGAGGGTGGGTGGGGAGGGAAGAGGGGAGAGAATTTGGAAACTCAAAGTTTTAAAACAGACATTCAAAAACAACACAAAAATGTTTTTGCATGCAACTAGGAAATAAGATGCACAGGCAATGGGGTGTAGAAATTTATCTTGCCCTACAAGAGAAGAAGGGAAAGGGGGATGGAAGGATAGTGGGGTGACAGAAGGGAGGGCTGACTGGGGAATGGGGCAACCAGAATATATGCCATCTTGGAGTGGGTGGGAGGGTAGAAATGGGGAGAAAATTCATAATTCAAACTCTTGTGAAAACCAGTGCTGAAAACTAAATAAATTAAATAAAGTTTGCAAAAAAATAAAGAATGAGAGGAGAGAGATGAAAGTCATGTCTCCACACCTAGAAGGGATTTTATGATGAGGCAAGGAATTGGCATGCAGCCATGCCAATATCTTTTCTATCCCTCTTTAACAGGGAAGGGATGTCTTTGGAGGGAAATTCTGATGGAGAATTCAAGTGATCTAGGCAGGCAAAATGTGTCTGTTTTAATGGGAATTAAGACTGTTGAGTCACAGACTGCCAAGCCTCCATGAGTAAATCTCTGGGTGAGACGTCATTGAACTATTCTTCTCTGGGAGACTAGAGTGACAGGGTAAAGTGCTTACCATCTGCTTCTTTCTCCCCTTCTAAACTACAGGCATTTTACTCTTAAGTTTTTCCTGTGGGGTTTTTTTGGTATGTTTATAAATTCTAGTTTAATTCATATCTTTGAAAATATTTTCCCTTCACATAAGACCTATGATTGATCATAACATGTCATGCATGTTTGAATCTGTATATTCACATGCAATAGGAGAGTTCAAATGGAAGACAGAAGTAATCACTAGAAATACACAGAATTTAACTAGGTTGGAGCCTTAAACCTCTACCTAAAACATTGGGGAATTCTTCCTAATTGGGGGTTTCCTGAACTGAAGGTGAGAAGAAGACTATATGTTTATGATTTTATTAAGTACTATTATTTACAAACTCCTAAATTGAAAATTTAGGGCCACTATGTACCTCAGTGGATAGAATGACAGACCTGGAGTAAAGAAGACCTGAGTTCAAATCTGACATAAGATACTTACTAGCTGGGTGACCCTGGGAAAGTCACTTAACTTTGTTTGCCTCAGTTTTCTCCTCTGCAAAATGAACTGGAGAAGGAAATGGTCTACCACTCTAGTATCTTTGCCAAAAAAAGCCCAAAACAAACCCCAATGAGATCCTAAGGAGTCAGACACAACTGAAAAAAATTAACAAAATCAACAACAAAGTTGACGGAGAGGTCCTTGTAAACTGGAATAATTCACCCCTAGGCTAAAGAGTAAGTCATTGTTATAACTAGAGCCAACTGTCTTAGACTGAGTGTGCCTTAAGCAAATCTCCTGTATCTGTTCAAGAAATAAGTTAAAAGCAGCAACCAAAGGGAAGGTCACATTCTTGGGCTGCCCAGTGGGAGAGAATGGCATGTTCTTTCTAATCTTTCTAGAATTATGGTACAGTAGACAGAGAACTGGACCTGAAGCATGGAAGACCATGCCTGGAATTCCTTCCCTCTTCACTTCCACCTGCTGGCTTACCTTGCTTCCTTTAAGTCTCAGCTAAAATTCCACACTCTGCAAAAACCCTTCTGCATCCTCCTTAATGTTAATGTCTTCCCCTTGAGATCATCCCTGATTTATCCTGTATATGTCTGGTTTATACATTGTTGTTTGTCTTTTACCTCCCACCTCCATTAGATTGTAAGCTCCTTGAAGGCAGAGACTTTTTGTTCTGCCTTTCTTTGAATTCTCAGTGCTTAACACAGTGCCAGTAACATAGTAGGCACTTGCTGACTTGACTTGACTAAGTTTAGATCGAACATCTAAAAGTGGCAGAGCCAAGATGGTGGAGAGAAGGCAAGGACTCACCTCAACTCTCCCCCAAACCCTTCCAAAGACCTTTAAATGGTGCCCTAAAATAAATCCTGGAGTGGCAGAACCCACAAAAGGATGGGGCAAAATAATTTCCCAGACTAAGACAACTTAATAGTTTGGCAGGAAAGGGCTGTCACACCTGGGTGAGAGAGGAGCACAGTCTAGGTTCCAACAAACCAGGAGGCAAGCTTTGGGAGTGAATGAATCAACAGCTGCTTCTGGAGCTCTCAGCCCACATATGGCAAGGGGGTCAAACAACTGATCAGAAGGAGATCACAGGATCTCTTTTCTGGCACAAGGGGCAGGACTCTGTTGCTTTGCCCATATACAGATCTGGGTTGTAGTTCTGGGTACCAGTCCCAGGACAAGGAGGAGCACTATCACATCAGAGCTTGGGGCCACAGTGAAGCAAGGATTCTCATCATACTTTCAAAGCTGAAAAGAGTGTTTGTGGTTGCTCACAGACCAGAGCACAGGGCAAAAGAGGAGCAAACACACTTCTCCTTAGATCATACTACCTTGGAAAAACTGAAAACTTACAGGTCCCTAAAATATCTCCGAAAACAGTCGTACATAACCCCTGAAGCTTGGGAGAGTGTGCCCTCCATCCTAGAAACAGAGTCCTACTTTAGCAAAGAGTTAAAGTCAAGAAATAGGCTGGGAAAATGAGCAAACAACAAAAAATAACCATTCTGACCATGGAAAGTTACTATGGTGATAAGGAAGATCAAAATAAACACACAAAAGAAAACAGCAAAGTCAAAATTCCTACATCCAAAGCTTCCAAGAAAAATGTGAATTGGTCTCAGGCCACGGAAAAGCTCAAAAAGGATTTTAAAAATCAAGTAAGGGAAGTAGAGGAAAATTTGGGAAGAGAAATGAGAGTAATGCAAAAAAATTCATGAAAAAAGATTCTACAGCTTGGTAAAGGAGGCACAAAAAATACTAAAGGAAATAAAACCTTAAAAAACAGAATATGTTAAATGGTAAAAGAGGTACAAGAATCCAATGAAGAGAAGAATGCCTTGAAAAATGGAATTGGCCAAATGGAAAAAGAGGCACAAAAATTCACTGAAGAAACCTCCTTAAAAAGCAGAATTGGCCAAATGGAAAAAGAGGCACAAAAATTCACTGAAAAAAGAACTCTTTAAAATATAGAATTGGCCAAATGGAAAAGGTGATACAAACCATCACTGAAGAAAGTAATTTCTTAAAAATTAGAATTGAGCAAGTGAAAGCTAATGACTCTATGAGACATCAAGAAACAAAGCAAAATCAAAAGAATGAAAAAATAGAAGATGGTGCAAAATATCTTATTAGAGAAACAGTCGACCTGGAAAACATATCCAGGAGAGATAATTTAAAAAGTATTAGACTTCCTGAAAGCCATGATCATAAAAAGAGCCTAGACATCATCTTTCAAGAAATTGTGAAAGAAAACTGCCCTGATATTCTAGAACTAGAGGATAAAATAGAAGTCGAAAGAATCTATCGATGACCTACTGAAAGATATCCCAAAATTAAAACTCGCAGGAATGTATCCAAATTTCAGAGCTCATAGTTAAGGAGAAAATATTGCAAACAGCCAGAAAGAAACAAGTCAAATATCATTGATCCACAGTCTGGATAACACAAGATGTAGCAGTTTCTACATTAAAGGATCAGAGGGTTTGGAATATGATACTCTAGAGGGCAAAGGAGCTAGGATTAAAACCAAGAATCACCCACCCAACAAAACTGAGTATAATCCTTCAGGGGGAAAAAGGGATATTCAAAGAAATGGAGGACTTTCAAGCATTCCTGATGAAAAGACCATAGTTGAATCGACAAATTGACTTCCAAATACAAGACTCAAGAGAAGCATAAAAAGGTAAACAGGAAAGAGAAATCATATGGGACTTCATAAGGCTAAACTGTTTACATTCCTACATGGGAAGATGATACTTGTAACTCACAAGAACTTTCTCATTATTAGGGCAATTAGGAGTATATATATATACAGAGAGAGAGAGTTGAATATGATGGGATGGGACCTTTAAAAATAAAATTAAGGGGTGAGAAAGAGGAATCCACTGGGAGAAAGGGAAAGGAGGAAGTAGAATGGAGTAAATTATCTCACATAAAAGTGCAAGAAAGAGCTATTACAATGGAAGGGAAGAAGGGGGAGGTGGCAAAGAAGGCTTGAAACTTGTTCTCATAGGAATTGGCTCAAAGAGGGAATGACATACACACTCAATTGAGTATAGAAATCTAATTTGCCCTACAGGAAAATAGGAAGGGATGGGATTAAAGAAAAAGAGGGGGGGCAGTGCTCATAGAAGGGAGGGTAGATTGGGGGAAATAGTCAGAAGCAAAACTTTTTGGAGGAGGGACAGGGTGAAAGGAGAGAGAGAACAGAATAAACAGGGGGGGAATAGGATGGAGGGAAATACAGTTGGCAATCTTAACTGTGAAAATTTTTTGAAGCAAATTTTTCTGATAAAAACTTCATCTCTCGAACATACAGAGAAATGGGTCAAATTTATTAAAATAAGAGGGGAGGAGTGGGGAGGAAGGGGGGTGGAAAGAACAAAGTAAAAAGTGTACAGTGGAGAACAAAGAAAAATCTACAAGGAAGCAAAGAAAAGATGGACGGTTTTCAACACAACACATGGTATTTAATATATAGGCTTTCCTGAAATGGAAAATTATAGCTATATATTTTGAATCTTCTCTTACATTCTGCTGCTCACATCACATTTTTTTTCTTTTCTAATTTTATATTTAAGTATTAATATTTAAATTTATCATATGTTTCTTTTCCTTTGTTATTATGTATTTAAGTTTTAGTATTCAAGTCTAAAAGAAAAAAAATAAGAGCCATTCCCCAACTGACAAATGATAAAAAAAAATGAACAGTTTTCAGATAATGTAATCAAAGCTATCTATGGCCATATGAAAAAATGCTCTAAATCACTATTTATTGGAGAAATGCAAATTAAAAACAATACTGAGGTACTATCACATACCAATTAGGTTGGTTAATAGGACAGCAAAGGAGAATGATAAATGTTGGAGGGAATGTGGGAAAATTGAGAGATTAATGCATTGTTGATGGAGTTGTGAACTGATTCAACCATTATGTAGAGCAATTTGGAACTATACCCAAATATTTATATTTGTATATATTTATATCTATTTGACATATCATGAAAAAAGCTCTCTATCCCCAGGGAAAGAATTGATGGAATCTTAATACAGATTGAAGCATACCTTTTTTTTAAACTTTGTTTTTCTTAGGTTTTTATTTTGGTCTATGTTTTCTTTTACAACAAGACTAATGGAAATATATTTTGCATGATCACACATGTATAACATATATAAAATTTTTTGCCTTCTCAATGAAGGGGGTGGGAAGGGAGGGAGAGAATTTGGAACTCCATTTTAAAAATGAATGTTGAAAATAGTTTTTACATGTAATTGGGGGAAAATAAAACATTAAATTTTTAAAAAGATCAAATAAAACACAAGTTTTATGGCTCTGGGAAAATCCCTTGACTTCAGTTTCCCCTCTGCAAAACAAGGAAATTGAACTATATGGCCTTTAAGGTCCTTTCCAGCTCCAAACTTTGCTCCAAAGCTGCTTACTGATAAATATAAATTCTGATAAAAATATCTAGTTGTAACTTTACCAAAATAGGAGGATACCATCCTTAAGGAGTACTAGATGCTAATGAAGAATTTAAGAAGTGAAAATAGAGCCTAAACACTGTAGTAAAAGAATAACCCATTATGTTTTAGCAATCACCTGCTCTTCCAGGGTCCTCATATTATTCTATAGAAAGGTATGTAATGGTATCTTTTCACCTCATGGCTATCACTGACACTTGGAGGGATAAGGCTCTCATGATTTGTAGATGCCTCTGGAAGGACAGAGCTATTCAAAAAGAAGAGGATGGGTGAAAGTCATGGGGGTCAAGTAGCACTGTTTATTAAGAAGTTACTCTGGTGAAGAAGTATAGGAGCTAGAAAGGAGGAGAATGGTGGAGAGTATGTAGATGAATACAGATAGAGGCAGAAAGAAAAGATATTGTCACAAGAGTGAACTCTAGACCACCTGGACTTTAGGAAGAAACAGAAGAGTATTTGAGAAACAGATCTAGTCTTGCATAGAGTCATGATATATTGTACAGATGAAGGATGTTAATTATTTAGATGTCTTCTCTTTATGACAAAAGTGGAAAACCTAATAATTTCTTGGCTTGCTGTAATGAGAATTCCATTCTTCAACCGGTGAAGGGAAAAATGAGGGCAAATACTATTGTGGACCTGATTCTTATCAATAATGAGATCGTTGAGAAGAACATGGAAGGGAAATTGGCTACTTTATCTTAGAATGTGTGAAAGAAGTGGTCAATAGATTACAAAAGCAACTAGGTGGCTCAGTGGAGCACTGAGCCTGGAGTCAAGAAGACCAAGGTTCAAATTCAACCTCAGACACTTACTAGCTGTGTGACCCTGGGCAAGTCACTTAACTTATGTTTGCCTTAACTCACTAGGGAAGGAAATGGCAAACCACTCCAGTATCTTTGCCAAGAAAACCCCGTGGATTATATGTTCTACAAGGGTCACAAAATGTTATGTTCCACAAAGATCAAAAGAGTCTGACATGACTGATCAAAAATAACAGATTACAAAGGGAGTGGGTCATGTCCATGGATGAAAATTCTTCAGAATAAATAAACCTAGGGGGGATAAAAAACCCTTGAGAATGAAATTCTGCAGAAATAAATGGAAACAATTTCAAAGAGGAGAAAAAGAGAAAAAAATGTCCAAAGATACTAGTATGGATACACAGGAATTTAAAGTATAATTTAGATGAACATATAATATATATATATATATATATATATATATATATATTATATATGTGTGTGTGTGCGTGCGTGTGTGTGTGCGTGCACACGTGTGTGTGTGTGTATATATATTGTGCCACATTTATCATAGGGGATTCGAATGCCAAAGTAGGAAAACAAAATATAATTGGAATAACAGGCAAGTTTGGTCTTGGAGTACAAAATGAAGCAGGGCAGAGACTAATAGAGTTTTGTCAAGATAACGCATACAGGAAACACTATTTTTTCACCAACCTTAAAGGCAACTCTACTCATAGACATCACCATATGGTCAAAATAAAAATCAGATTGATTATATACTTTGTAGACAAAGGTGGAGAAGTTCTATGCAGTCAGTTAAAACAAGACCAAGAGCTGACTATGGCTCAGATCATGAGCTTCTTATTGCAAAATTTAGACTTAAATTGAAGTAGGGAAAATCATCAGACTACATAGGTATGACCAAAATAACAGCCCTTATGAATATGAAGTAGAAGCAATGAATAGATTTAAGGGATTAGATCTGGTAGAAAGAGAATCTGAAGATTCTACAGATAGAGGTTTTCAACAGTGTATAGGAGCCAGCAACAAAAACATTCCCTAGGAAAACAAGAGCAAGAAAGCAGAATGGCTATCTGGTAAGGCTTTACAAATAGCTAAGGAAGGAAGGAAAGCAAAAGCAAAAGGAGAAAGGGAAACATATATCCAAATTATTGAAGAATTCCAGAGAAAATCAAGGAAGGATAAGAAGGTTTTCATAGATAAGCAATTCAAAGAAAAAGAAAACAATAGAATGGGAAAGACAAGAGATGTCTGAGAAAATTAGTTATATCAAAGTAATGTTTCATGCAAAAATTGGCATGATAAAAGAAAAAAGTGGTAGGGACTTAACAGAAGTAGAAGAGATTAAGAAGAGGTGACAAGAATACACACAAAAAAACTATACAAGAAAGATCTTATAATCACAGAGAACCATAATTGTAGTTACTGACCTAGAGCTAGACATTTTGGTGAGTGAAGTTGTCAGCCTTAGGAAGCGTTGCCAAGGCTAGTAGAAGTGATGGAATTCCAGCTGAGCTATTTAAAATCCTGAAAGATGATGCTGTTAAAGTGTTCCCCTCAATATGCCAGTAAATTTGAAAAACTCAGCAGTGGCCATTGTATTGGAAAAAATCAGCTTATGGCCCAATCCTAAAGAAAGGGAATGCCAAAGAATGTTCAAATTATTGAGCAATTGCACTCATTTTACATACCAGTGAGGCTATGCTTAAGATTCTGCAAGCTAGGCTTCAGCAATATGTGAACTGAGAATTACCAAAAGATCAGGCTGGTTTTTGAAAAGGCAAAGGAACTAAAGACCAAATTGTCAACATTCTCTGGATTATGGAGAAAGCAAGGGAGATCTGG